>NW_010407814.1:0-2695 GCF_000710305.1 Buceros rhinoceros silvestris | reverse complement strand
TTTTTTTTCTAATAGCCAAACTCTTTCTTTCCTGGGGCCCAGGGTGATCTGTGACTCCGGAGTTCATGTTAGGAACTCGTTTGTCCACACACCAAGGACATGCTCTGAGCTTTGCGTGCTGTTAGCGTGTGGGGACAAGGTCTGCCTGGCCTGGTCGCCTGATCCCTGGGTGAGGTGTGGGTTTGACCAGGGAAGGGCTGGGCTGGGACTAGCTGGCTGCGCCGCAGCAGCCTCGAGCTGCCGTTTTGAGATCAGCCATAGCTGAGCAGGTCTCTCTGGGGCTGGACATCCCTCCCTTGGTGATGGCGCAAGGCGGCGGGCACTGGCGGCCGGCGCCACAGCAGCTTCGAGCTGCCGTTTTGAGATCAGCCATAGCTGAGCAGGTCTCTCTGGGGCTGGACATCCCTCCCTTGGTGATGGCGCAAGGCAGTGGTGGCCCTGTGGGATGGGGATGCTGCCTGAAGAGTGCTCGGCTAACCTGAGCCGTGTCCCTGTCATCTCCAGAGCCACCAAAGGTGACCTGCAACAAGTGCTGGTTGGCTTTCCTGTAGGTGGCTTGGGAACCCTCAGCAGTAAAACCACTGTCAGGGAGGATCGAGGACTGAGGGAGGCCAGGCACCCTCTCCACTGGCTGCGGCTGGACTGCGGCCCTCGACTGCGGAGGGAGCTGCATGGTACTGGAGTCATGTCCGTGCTGTCAGTGGGAGCGTTTAGCAAGGAGGGATTTCCCGAGGGGGCGATCACTGGAACTACACAATCTCTGCAGCTTTCCTCTGCCGAGAATTTCATCATAGAGATTTTCTGGCATTTTTGCCCTCTGGAACTAGCAGTGTCTCTTCTGTACCATGAGAGCCCCTGGAGAACTGGCAGAGCTCAAGCCCAGCTGATGGACGTGAGATGCAGTCCTGGCTCGTGCATGACAGTGGGCTGGTGCTCGGCACAGCAGGGAGTGGGAGCAGGAGTAGTTGTCCATGGCTATTTCCATGTCGTGCTGTCCTTGGACAGTGGGTGACAGCTTGGATAGGGCTGGAGGAGGTTTCACACCGTGGTCTTTCCCAGCTGGATATGTACGGCGGCAGTGGGCTGGCCCTGCAGCCAGCATCGCCCGTGTTCTCATCCCGGCTTTGCCAAGGACACGTGTAGCTTCGGGCAAGTTCCTGCAGTCCTCTGTGGCCAAGCATCCGCGCAGGGATAAAAGCCCTCTTCCACCTCACGGGGCTTTGCGAAGGTCTGTGGGCAATAGCAGGGCGCCTTGAAAGGGAAGCGTTTTAAGTGTTTGTCTGCAAACCGCCCGAGACGGACGCGTGCTGTCGTGCTGTTAAGAAAATGTCTTGATTTGTCCTATCTGAAAGAAAGTGATGCTTCCCGTGTCTAGTCTTTGAATGCTCCCTCTCTGCTGGGGGCTTGCAGCAGCCCCCGCCTCACTTATCAGCGCATGAATCCCCTTCTTTCTGCTGCCTTTTTCAGGCTCCGACCGTTAGACATCGAGTTCATGAAACGCCTGAGCAAAGTGGTCAACATCGTCCCCGTGATTGCAAAAGCCGACACGTTAACGCTGGAGGAGAGGGACTATTTCAAACAAAGGGTAAGGGGCTGGCAGTTCTTATCGAGGCTCCTAGCTCTTGTCCCCCATCCCCTCCTGCTCCTTCCCTCCTCCCTGGCTCCCTGGGCGGGGAAGGCGAGCTCCTGGCCAGGAGCCCAGCGCATTCCTCCGGCTGCAGCTCTGAGCGATCCCACGTGGCCAGAGGAAAGGTCTGTGCTTCAAGCAGTTCCTTGTGTTTCTCTTGGATCTTTGTCAGTGCAGGATAAGTTTTGAGCTTGAAGTCTTGGGGCCTGTTTCTCCTGCCTTCTTTGTTATTGTTGTTGTAATTTTCAGGCTGGTTTCTGTTATTTTGGGAGGTGCTGCACATCAAGGCTGGAAAAGCCATCCTGTGCAGCATCAAGCATCAACACAGGAACCCGGCAAAAGAATATGTGGATTTGCTGAGCTCAGCTGACAAGATTTATAGGGGAAGCAAGGCATGAAACTCCCTCGGTTGGGAGCTGGTGCTGTTGGGGAGCCAGGGAGGGGCTGTCTGAATCCATCCAAGGCATGGGCTTTCCTCTCTGCTTCTGAGAGGTGGAGGAGATGCCCCACTTTCGGGTTTGGAAAGGGGCTACAAATCCATTTTTGGATGTGTAGCTGATGGACGTGGCTGCAGGCGTGACGGCCTCAGCATTCCCTGCAGAAGTGAGGAGGCCACCAAGCTCGTAGGTCCGTGAGCCTGAACTGCAGGGGAGTGACGCAGAGGCAAAGGGGGCCTTGCCAAGAAGGCAGTTTGGGGGCCACTTCTGCTGCTTATGGAGCAGACAGCACGTTCGCCAAGGGTTGCTTGATGCCTCTGTGCAGAAGAGGATGAGCCACCGCTTCCCCCACCAATGTCTTCCCAGTTCTTGAGCAGCAGGATGAGGCACTGGAATACCCAGTCTGGGTTTGGAGGCTGAATCCAAACTGCCAGCAGTCCCCCTTGCAGTGAGCTGGAGGGTGGCTGGCAGTGGAACGGAGAGGTGAGCCAGGCTGGGCTGGCAGAGGTTCCAGGGCAAGTGCTTGGTAGCTGTGCAGCAGTTAAACAGTCTCCCCAGGCTGGGTGATGTTTAGGATGAAAAGGGAAGATGCTGCTGGGCTGGGCATTGCTGTGACCTGACCATCGCTCAC
>NW_010407813.1:0-8780 GCF_000710305.1 Buceros rhinoceros silvestris | reverse complement strand
CGGGAGCAACCCGCCGGCATCCCTGCACAGCAGCCGGAGCCCGCCACTCCTACCCTGGCCGTCGGACCGCGGTGCCGGAGCCAGCAGCACCCGCCGGACGCTGCCTCACGCAGGCGGCTGGTTGATCGCACTGCTGCCCACTAACTCGAGATATGTTTCATGTGACACAATACTTTGATCCCGACAGACCACACCGTATTTCGGCTTTTTAACTGCTACACATACACAATACAAAACCTTAGCTATTCTTAAAATCACCTTACGACGCTGACTTCCTAAGCCCGTTCTGAGAATCTGTTTCACGAGTAAGGACAGTGGAGCACTGAGGATGCAGTGTTGAGAACCACATCGCGGGTAGGGACTTGCCAAGCTCCCTCCCGGTACAATGTGACTTCATTCATGTCCTGTTTCCTGTAGATGGGCAGTATACTTTCTTCGTTACCGCATCACTTTAGCACAACGCTGCGGAGATGAAGAGAGCTTCCTAAGTGCTGTAAGCAATGCATGAACGAATTAGCGTTTTACTGCGAGGCAGCGGCTGGAACTCTATGAAGGTGTGTATTTCCTGTCATGGGTTAGGGCTGGGCCGGGCACTAGACGAATGACAGATGCTCTCTGTTAACGGCTCCTCTTTCCCAAAGGAAAAGAGAAAGGGAAGAAGGGAGAGAGAGACTTAGGGACTGGAAAAGAAAACTAAAACTGCTTTAATGAAACAATAACAAAAAGAAAACATAATAGTACTAATAAGAAAACAATTAAATATATACAAATATATTTAATCCAATTCCCCGGATGGCAATTATGTCACCATCACCACGGATGCTGCAGGGCAGGCACTGGGCAAGTACTAGACTGGGCTCAGTGGCAGATGGAAACTAGATTCAGGAATGGAGGATCAAAGGCAGAATGGACAAAGTCCTCCTTGGAAACAGGCCACTGAAGAAGAGAGCTTGGCCCATGTGATCCCTCATCTTTATACCAAAGATGACGTCTATGGGATGGAACACCCTGTTGGTCAGTGTAGGGTCACCTGTCCTGTCCACTCCTCCCTGCAGGTGCAGCCTCTCACTCACTGCATCCCCACCGTGGCACACAGGATTTAGCAGTGACCTGGGTCTGCACAGGAGCAGGTGTAAGCAGGAGCCTTTCTGCAGACCAGCCCCTGTTAGCAACTCTAAACATCCAGAGTTGTCACTTGTAGAAGCAGACACTGTCTATCTGCAAAAATATGCTGTTAATTTCGGAAGGTGCCGTTACTGAGAAGAGACTGAGCTGGAAAGTAAAATCACTGAACAGAATTAGTCCTGTTCTATCTCAAACCATGACACTTCCTCAGTATCCCAAATACCTGGGAAACAGAGGAGAATAAAGGTAATCAGAGGAAGAGAAGGCATAAGAGAGCTGTATCTGTTGAGTCCAGGATTAGAGCTTAAGTAGAGTTTAAGCATTAGTTTATTGAGCAATGCTAGCAGTTTAAAGTTGACTAAGCCAGTAGTAAAAAATGTTATCCAAGTCCTCCAAGAGTTATCATCCAAGATGAAAACACACTGTATACCTCTTCCATTCTGTGCTCTTTTTCCATACCCACAAGAATATTTGCAGGTCCTGACTTTAAAACCAAAATCCACTTCCAATGAGAATAGTAAACACATTCACTTTAATATCTTGTGTTGATAGTTAAAAAAATTGTACATAGGAAACAGCAACACAATTCAGCCTGACATTTTCCTTAGCTGATACTCAAAGGCCTGCATGTTGCATCTTCAACTAAAAGAAAAGCTGTAGCCAAGCTGATAAATACACTGAAAGCTCCTAGTTAAGAGCACAGAATCACAACCTGACTCACATTCCATAATAAAAAACGCAAGCTTCTCAGTTACTGTCTTCTTACCAAACACAATTAAACCCTTCTAACTCACTTACCTTCACCCACCTAAACGCATAGTAGTTTCACCAACAGTTTTTAAAAGGAATTATATTATACTGCTGCAACAGAGCACAGGTCATGAAAGAACCTCCCTGAAGGAGAAAAAGAAGCCAGTAATACCCCATCACCACCCCTTGTGTTTCAACAGGAGCTTCACAACTTCACATGGTATGTGCCTAGCTCTAAAATTTAAAACCTCGTTGGTTTGCCTTGGGGCTTATCACACAAACATCTGCACAGAGTACAAGGAAGCAGGGACTTTCTGTGCTGTACTTGTCAGAACAAGTCCGCAACTCTGAGATTGCAAAGGTAATACACCCGCTGGCTACAGTGCTATCAGAACTTTTGAAAGTTAGTTTTGTAAGGAGGAAAAATAAGAGATACAGGCTGATGGAGTGCAGTGAGGTTAGAGGTGGCTTGCAACCATCTTTCAGCACCTTTCTTCTACATCCAGCCCCAGCATACTGTACTGGAAGCATACGTAAGGACTGCTTTCACTTCAGTTGCTACATTCACTTACCATGAAATATAGCAAGCTATCCAAGAAAAGACAACAAGCACAAATGAAACTGCACCAGCTGTAGACCCTCAGGATTTCAATTCTAAAACTTCCTAATTGAAAGGGTTATGGAAGTAACTAGTTACAAGTTGGAGTATAATTTACATATTTTCCAACACTGGTTTAGATCTCAATTCTAGAGAAAATCACCTCTTGCATTTCCACCATGCAAACAAGGATTTAGGTAGAGCTTTTCCTACATGTTGGACCTATGCATGCAATATGACATGTAAGTTTTGCTGGACCACATTTGAATATCGAATGGAAAAAATACCAAAAAAACCAACCACCGCACTTCAGAGACTGTCTTTGGATTGCATGGAACATCCTAGCATCAAAGTAATGACTGTTGTCCAGGACTTCTAGGTCACAAACTAATTTTTACTCATTAGTTTCTCATTAGTTACTCATTAGTTTTCTCATGATCTGCAGAATGATTTCTTTTGCTTAAAGCAAAGAATCTGTGATCTGCGAAGTACTTCCTTAATTAATAAAAATTTAAATGTTTAGATGAATGCTTATCTTTCAACACACGCGTGCAAAAACTCATATTACAAAATGGAAAGAATCATAGGCAAAGAAGCAATGAAGTGGTGGCGTGGTTTCATATTGGGAGAGAGTCATAGGCTAGCCGTGGTCTGCAGGCCATTAGCAGTTCGAGTCAGCCAGGGCAGCTGATCCGACTTGGCTACTGATGTATTCCATACCGTAAACATCATGCTCATTATAGGGAGCGAAGTTTGCTGAGGATGGGGAGCCCTCTTGTTTGGGCTCCTGCTCGGGCTCCTCCTAACTCTACTCCTGAGGAGTGCTTTCCTGTTCCTTCTGACCACCATACATTCGCTGGGCAAAGCATAACTTTGTGTACTTTATTTTGGTGTTCAGTATTAGTTTGGCTGTGTCATTAAATCTGTTGTCATTTTAACCCATTGTCTCCTCTTCTTCTCCCAATCCCCGTTTTTGACTGGGGAGGGGTCACTGGGTGATAGAGCAACCGCTATAGTTTAGCCCCAGACATGGGCTAGATGTAGACTAGTGGTTTCACGAGCGTACTAATATTACTACTACTTACTTATTACTACTCTTCCTACCTCTCTCCTTCCCATCCCACTCCATCACCCAAGTGAGACAGCTTGGAGAAACCTAAGTAAGTTTATGAAATTACAGTCTTCATAAATCCTTACTAAAATAAGAAAAATGCTGAAATAATCCTTGCCTGAAGACCAAAGGTGTTGATTGAAGTTCTGGTACACTAAGCTTCAGAAAGCAAAGTAACTCTCCCTGAAGATGCTAAAAAAAAAGCCATTTTAAATCATCTTTGACCAGAATATGTCATTGTAGCTACAAGTAACTATGTAGATAACGATTAGAATCACAGCTTACTCTCAAATCTTTTTACAACACAGTAAAACACATTTCTTATATGCCTTTTCCTTCATTTTTAAAGGGGATTGTAAATGAAGTCTTGAAAGCTACAAGTGGGGGGTGGGGGGGTGGTGTTTCTTTAGTTTAGCCTGTTTTTCAGGTGTAAGATGTGTGGGTTTTTTGATAAAATCTCTGACTTCTTTGTTTTGCAGTATTTCGGTAGTTTAGGTTACAGGTTCCAGCCTTGAAAAAGACAGACCATCATTATCCAGAGCAAACGGAATATGTTTCCGCTCAGTATTGAAACGGTAACCTTTGCACAAACTCTGATGTTTATTGTTGTTGATACTCTCAAGTATATATGCAAACCAAAATCAAATATTTGGCAAGATTTGCTTGTGTTACACAGGCCTTGTTAGAGACATTACAAACGCTTTGTGTTTGCTTTTAAAGACAAAGTCATGAAAGAGTCTGAAGACTAATGATGGCTAATTGCTGGCAATAGCAATGCCAAATTGACCATCCTGATGGGCTTCTGCAATATAAGCAGGTTGCTTCACCTGGGCAGGGTCAGAAAAACTTTTTTAATCTGTGAAAAGGTATGTTTTATTTCTTTCTTTCTCTGTTTTCTTCTAAATAAGGGATGTCTCAAGCCTCCTTTAATGTACTCAACATTTTTCCTAACACAGCCAACTCTTTCACACATAGTCAACTCATGAGATTTCAAACCTCAAGCAGAAATCCTTGGCAGGAGGTTAAATGACCAGAAAGCATTGAGAAACCAATTCTGCATCAAAACTTCAGATTTTAGGTGTGTAATATTTCCAAGTATTGTTGTTAGCATATTAATTGACTTATGTGGTCTCAACTTAAGAATTCAGTCAGCGATTAAATAGAAATGACAACTCTAAGTAGGAACCTATGTATTTTGAGAAGTGCTGGAGTACCTTGAGACAGTAACCTGTCTTGTGACGGATCATGCACCCCATCATGGGAGAACTCATCCTGGTAGATATAAAAGAAGATGGAAATAGTCTTGCTGTCTATCCATTTCCCAGTACTCCCCCCCGCCCCCCCCCATCAATCACTCAAATCGTTGGCTTTATTAGTCACTTCAACAGTACATTTCCACAGCACTGCTCCTTCCCTTCGTGTTTTACTGTTTTCTCTGTCAAATTCATTAAGCTTTGTATAACACCCTTTTCACAGCTTTCATTACAGGTGCATCTTCACAAGTAGTATCACTCAACCCCTTCCACTAAAGGGTAGTGATGCACGATGCCAAAATTACTCAGGAACATAAATATTTTCTGCAACAACAACAAAACTTGGGTAGAAATTTTCATTCAAATATAATATTTTATCTTATTTGGCAAGACTTATTTAAAACATAGATATTTATTATATGAAGTAAACTTCAAAAACCTTCAAAAAACCTCTCATATCATATGCTGGTGGCACCCAGATGGAAGCAGCAATAACAATGACCTCATTAGAAGGGGAAAACCATAAGCAGAAGATGTCTGCTGCAATACTGATGAAGAAAGTCCCTGCCAGCCTGGGAACCAGAGCATCCTTGAGGATTACACCTCTGAAGCGCAGCTGGCCATCAAGAAACTGGAGACATACCCTTGACATGCAAAAAACCAAGGAAATGCAATAGCAACTTACCATCCACAAAGGTGAAAAATAGCCTGGAAAGAAACAGGAAAGTAAGAATTGGTAAATGCCATTGGCTGTTCTAAGTGAAAGACCAGGAAAGCAGCTGAAAAAATAAGAATTGGTCCGAGAAAAATTATCTATCAGTTGTCCCATGTGATGGTGTCCTATGCCCCTTTATGTCTCTGCACTACAAAAATGATTGGCTTTTTATCCAAAACGAAGTCTCCCTCTGTAAGAAATTCCCGTGAATGCACTCTTTTCTGTGAGATCTCCTAGACACATCAGACCTTTGCTGAGGACACTTGGCTGCCTCCAAAGTCCATGATGCAGATCAGCTTTGAAGCAAGACAGTGTCCCTTGCCGATTGGCCCCAATTCTGTGATCAGTTTATGTGTGTGCCTATAAGTAATTAATTGTAAGTACCTGTGCTGCTTTTCTAGTGGTGGTTTTGTAAATAGCCTGTAATACTGAAATATGTACTTGCTTTGTTATTGATATTGATTGTTGTGAAATGTTTCTTTGTCTTCCTGTTAGTAATGTTGTCGGAACTCGTAATATGTATGTACATAATTTACTAACCATACATATACTTGCTTTGTTAATAGTGGTTTGTAGTAATCTGTAAAACAGTAAAGAAATTGAGGAAATAAAGCCTCCACGTGCTTAGGTGTGAAGGAGTCCTGCAAACCCACCAATGTGATCTCTATGCACCCAAGGACACATAACCCCTTCAGGTTGTGACACACCCTAAATTTTACTGATCGTTTGGGCTCCAGGTAAATAACCCTTTCCATGTGATCACCAAAACGTTTTATTTACAACAAGAAGTCATATCCTCATTCACCTAGAAATGAGCCTTCAAATTGTGTAAGAAAGTGAACATACACAGTTTGTAAAAAAGCCACCTGGGAGGTGCTACCTATGACATCATCACTGCAATTCCAAATGGGTTATCAACCACCAGGTACAGCTCAGAATGCAAAATAAGAGAGCAAACACACTCTATTCCCCATCCTGCTTCTCTTTCTGTATGCAGGTTTCAAAACTCACTGTACTAAAATTACAAAGTTGAGGTATTTTACAGGTGGTGAAACCAGGGTTCTGAAATGACTTTTCAAATGGTCATTCAGCCCTGCATTACCTGAGAGCAAGCAAATGCACTTTATGACATTGTTTATATATATATATATAAAAACTTATATGTATAACATATATATGTTACATATACATATATATGACAAGTTGCACATGATAGCAAACAATAAGAAAGTGTTCCGTTTAGGAAGGAGAAAAGTATATCCCGTTATTTTAATGTACAGAGAAGACTGGAGAAGATTCTGTAACCAAGAACAACTGTGTCTATTAAATAAAACTTTCAGTTTCAGAAGCCTTCCATAACAAACAGCAAGTCTTTATATTGAACCAGTTCAACTACAGTGCAACGAAAAAGAACACGTCTTAAGATGTAATAGGGGACAACAATTTTTCATCAAAAGTACAGAGAAATCCAGCAATACTAGCTGAAACCCAATGCCTGATCAATCTAGGTCTCCAAAACGCGGAACTAATCACCACCTGTTTCCACTTTATCTGCTAGTGAAAGACACACAGGGTAAAATAGAAGTGTGTGTAACCATTTCTTCATAAGAGCAGCTTTAACATCTTTTTGTAAAATCAGACAGTGATGCAACAAACCTAACACATGACAAGTCCTCTTTCAGCTAGAGAATCAGCATCATAAATCACAAAATAGTTGAGGTTTGGGAGCAGTCACCCTTTTCCTCCGCTCCAACACATTCAAATCCCTGAGCAGAAAGGCAAAGACAGGTGACAGTTCAATACTCTTGTGGTTTTGTCAGCACTCCGCTCCTGCCAAATGAAATCGGGAACTATCACCTCTCATCCACAGTGGAGGGATCATCCTCTCTTTCTCAGTGTACACTAGAGACACAACCAAAGAATTACCCATGCAGAGAGGAACAAAATCAGTTGGGTGCAACTGCTTTTGACCACATTGTGCCTTCTGAAGAACAGAAAGGGTCAGAATGGCTTCCCAGAGAGAGCACACAAGAACATGAGTTCTCCAGAACTCTGTCTCAGACCTTGTTCTGGTCCAACTAGTTAAACCTGAGGGAGCCGCAGTCTGACTACATTGTTACCCTTCTGTAAGCCTTAACAAGGGAAAGGGGCTAACATCAGTTTTCTGAACTCAAAGACAACGCACACACAAAACACGTGGTCACACTCAAACTGTTGAGTTTTTTCATAGAATCATAGACTATCTTGAGTTGGAAGAGATCTATGATCATCAAGTCCAATTCTCTGCTAATTCCAGGACCACATAAAGTGCAACCATGATTAAAGTGCTTTCCAGATTCTCTTTGAACTTTGACAGGCTTGGGGCCATAACTACTTTCCTGGGGAGCTTGTTCCAGTGACTGACCACCCTCTCAGTGAAGAACCTTTTCCTAATGTCCAACTTAACTTCCTCTGATGCAGCTTCATTCCACTTCTTCGTGTCCTGTCACTGGTCACCAGAGCGAGATCAGCACCTCCTCCCTTCTGCCCCCCTGAGGAAGTTGTACACTGTGATGAGTGTACATCGATGAGTGATCATCAGCAAGCTTGCTCAATGTACATTCAATTCCTGCATCCAGATCATTTATTAAAACATTGAAGAGAACTGTCCCTAAAATAAGAGTCCTGGGGAACCCCACTGGCCTGATACAACTCCATGTACTAAAATTCCCCGAGCCTGACCCATCAGCCAGTTGCTCACCCAGCATCTCACGGACCTGCCTAGCTGTGTGCTGGACAGTTTATCCATCAGGATACCGTGGCAGACAGTTTCAAAAGCTTTGCTAAAATTCAAAACCACCGGAACTACCGTCTTCCGTTGGCCAATCTGATGGGTGACTTTGTCATAAAAGGAAATTACGTTGGTTAAGCAGGACTTTCCCCTCATGAACCTGTGCTGGCTACAACCAATGAATGCGTTGTCTCTCAAGTGTTTTTCAGTAACTCCCAGAACCACCTTCTCCATAATTTTACCAGGCACTGAAGTGAGATTGACAGGCCTGTAATTACCAAGGTCTTGCTTCTTAATCTTCTTGAAAATAGGAACATTAGCCAGTTTCCAGTTGACTGGAACCTCTCCAGCCTCCCAAGACCATTGAAAAACAATGGAGAGAAGTCCCAAGGTAAGATTGGCCTACTGTTTCAGTACCCTGGGATGAATTTCATTGGGCCCCATAGACAGGAGTCAGG
>NW_010407812.1:119709-122933 GCF_000710305.1 Buceros rhinoceros silvestris | reverse complement strand
CAACCGCCTCACCTGAAGTCCTGGCGACACCCGCGTTTTAACCGGGAGAGAGCAGAGCGATCCTTCAGAAGCACCCAAAGAGCCAGTTAAATGTTTGAAAGCTCCTTTCTGTAATTGCACCGCGCAAATAGTGCAGTACCATTGACCCTACCCGCACACAATTTCTGTTTGTAAGGGGAATAAGAAATACCACTTTTTGGACCGGTAGCTGCAATCTACGGGAGCTTCAGACTGTTATAAATTTACCAATCGAGTTACACTGCCGTGAGTTCCCTGTGCAGGTCAGGTATTACAGCGAGGAGGAAGAACCAGCTGTTCTGGCTGCTGCTCCTCGCTGCTTTGGAGCTGCTGCTGCGGAGTGTGTCCAGAGCGCAGTTACAGCACCGAAGTGAGGTGCCAAATGCTGACAGCACTTTACAGTACAAAAAAAAAAAAAAAAAAAAAAAAAAAAAAAAAAAAAAAAAAAAAAAAAAAAAAAAAAAAAAAAAAAAAAAAAAAAAGAAAAAGAAAAGGCAAAAAAAGATTAAGTGGTCACTTAATCTGTTGTTTCCTTTAGGGGAGATCTCCGAAGAGTCTTTACGAATCTTGCAGAATGTCCCGACCAAGGGAGCTGCTGCGTACATGAGAGGTCAGTGGGGAGCTTGGCGGGGGTGAGAACGGCAAAGAGAGACTGCAGAGCCGCTGAGGAGCAGGCAGCTCATGTTATTCAAACTGGCTCTAGTGGCAACTAGCTTTTTGACCAAATGGGAATTTTATAGGAAAAAAAATCCGTGGCTTTCCTGAAGTGTGGGTGTGTTCGGTAAACCCCCTATCTGAGCACATCACTTTTTTTTTTTTACCTTGATAAGGAAAAATAAAGGAAGAGATAGACACCTTCTGCACACAGACACATGCATACTCATCTCCATTATTTCCCTTCAAATACTGCAGAAGGCAATTTTCACTACCTCTCCCTGTCTTGGGTTTCCCAAGGGCTGTGTAAGTCCTGGGAACCCTTTAACACCCCATATCGACCTGGGAACTCCCAGCCATCTGGCCAGCCCCTTTTCTTGGAGCTTCCTGCAGGAAAACCACTCAACAGGTCTCTCCATTTACCAGGAATTACACTGCTGCAAGTCACATAAGACTGAGTTCAGGTCACTGGAACTCAGCGGCTCTTTTTAAAAATTGTTTGCTTTCCTTTCTAGTGGCCAGCCCAGTCAACAGCTCAAAACTGAGCTTGGTCGAGAAGGGCGTCTGTGACAACGTCCAGTGCGAGAGCGAAGAGCTGGTGATAAGGAAACAAGGCCTCTACCTGATCTATTGCCACTTGAACTTTCATTTTCCCAACTGTTCAAACAGCCTCATCGATCTCAAGATAGAGCTCCTTGTGAATGACAAAGTCAACAGGCAAACTTTATTCACATGGTGCACATCAGGAGCGTGCCAAGAAAAGACTTTTAAGACCTTGTTTCAGCTCCATTTGACATACCTGAATGAGAAGGACCGAATATCAGTAACACTTAATCATCCTAAATTCCTGAATGAAATCTCTCTGCCCAATGAGAACGTTCTTGGGGTCTTGAAGTACAGCAATGGGATGTGAGCAGCTCTCTGGCTTCCCACTGCTGCCCAGACTTACCTTTCTCTGAAGAACAGTAGCCTGCTTTTACTAGGCAACACCTTGTTCTAAATTTCCTATCTTACCTCATCGCTAGGGTAAACAAGGAACTTTGTGAGCATCCCAGAACAAAACCTAAAACACTGCAAGACCCACAGCTGACAGATTGCTGGTTGGCTCAGGGTAGGGTTGTTGTTGGACTATCCAGCGTATAACCCACAGATCTGCCAAGAGTTCCTCAAAACAGTGATGTGTAAACACATTGAAATGTAACAGAGCATGGGAAGAATATGCAATATTGGGACTTTCTGACTGACGGGCTGCTGGCAAGGTGCCAGGAACTGGGGAAAACCTAACTGAATTTTACAGACTAGTATTTTGGCATGGTCTTTCCAGAAAACTAACAGTCAAAGCTTGTGATCAATGCTTTCTTTACAACTGGAATATGCAACCACAGCTCTGGAGTAGGTTAATGGATCGCTCGAAAGCAAATGTGATGAAATTATTGACTCTCAGGCTGGTAGCTGAAACTCTGGGACAGGACTTAGGAGATATGGGACTTTGAGGATAGTTCTGTGCTGCATTCTGCTACAGGCTTCATGCAATTTACTGCTGAGTGTCTTCCTGTTCACTATTTATCCATCCTTTCTATTTAAATATTAAGCTCTTTAGGGCAGAGCCTTGGTCTACGCACAGTGCTCAGCCTCTGCTCTCACCTGGGGTTTCTAGACCTTTTCATAACAAATATTAAAAAAGCAATCTCGTGGTGAATCTAGCCACATGACAAAGTTCATGGCGATACATTTTCCTCGAGTCCTGTCTGCCAGTGCCCTGCGTGACTCCAGACCACGCTGGTGTGTAAATGCACCTCTAATGCCTGCACCTTCTGAAAATCCAAGGTTTGGATCAGAGCTCCAGGCTTTCCCAAAGATGTTTTCAGACCTGGCCCTCAGTGGAGAGCTGTGGTGTCTGGGCAGTCCAGAGGACAGATGTTATCTGAGCTGCTTTGGCTTACTGAAAGCTGCGATAACGAAGGATAAAAGAGTAAACTCGTGCCCTCCTATGCTATGAATTGCAGTAACACAGTATTGATCCGAAATTTAATTCTTCCCTTCTTGTGAGGAGGGAAGGGACCAAAAAGTTACAAAAACTGGTACCAGTTCACTCCTTCCTCATTTTCCTTTATCCCTGAGATCCTAAGTTCTGCTTTCACTGGTATTTGAGTTTTTCCCTTGTGTCCCTGTTCTGTCCTGCTTTTACATGACCAGAGCTTGGTGAATGGTTCACACCAAAACATTTGGCCATAGATTTAGTCCCTGGCTTCAGAAACTCAGTGTTCTCTTATTCAAGCTTAGTCGATGTTGTCAACTGATGCCACTTAGTTTTTGTGAGTGCACTCAAAATACTCCTAATAGTAGTCACTCGTTACTTGTGTTACGTCACCAGAAACTGATGGTGCCTATTGGTGGGGTTTCGTCCCATTGACCAGGTGACTTCAAAATACGTGAGAAACTTTCACAGTCATGAGCAATTGATATGATTCATTGCTAGAGATACCTGCTTCCTGTTTTGATAAACTTTGATGAGAACATAAATTCTTTTTGTTATTGGGGGGGGGGGGGGG
>NW_010407812.1:114351-119606 GCF_000710305.1 Buceros rhinoceros silvestris | reverse complement strand
TTTTTGTTTGAGTGGGGGGGGGGGGGGGAAGAAGAAAATGAAATCCATGTTTTCTTGCTTTCTTTTCCCCTTAAAGAAAAGAAATTTATTTTTCTAAGACTCAGCTTACCCCGACTATGATATTGTAACATCCACTGGGATCTCCTCACCCCTCTGGACCCTATAAATCTCTCATGGCTCTGAAGAAGGTTTTTAACCTCTGTCTGCCTCCAGCTCGGTACATACGACTAATGTCCAGAGGAGTTTAAGCAAGCCTGGCAGTCAGGAAACATAGCTCCTGAATATAGAGAAGGCATCTAATGAATGAAAACACACATTTCCTCACATGTACCACCCACCACCACCCACCCACCACCTTTCCCTGAAGGCTTTGAATTGAAAGAGAAAGACCATTCTTTAAAAAAATAAAGCAGCTCTCTGCATAAGATGATTTATTCTATTATTTTGCCAGATGGAGAAAATCCTGACAAAGCTTCTCAGCCCCAGGCTTTTAATACCACAGGACAAAGCAGTCTGGCCTCTACTCCATCGCCTCTGAGAAATAAGAATAAATCGTAGCCATAAAGAGAGCCCGTTAACAGTGTGCAATTTTGCCATTGGTTATAAAAATGCTAAACAGCGTTCGCTGAAACAAGGCCCTGAGCCAGCAGCGGCCTCCCCGCTTCCTGGCAGCCTCCAAGTCACTTCACTCTCCTCATTTTTCCGTCTCTTATCTCCTAGTTTTTTGACAACAATCTTGGACCAAAAAAAAATGTCCAGGCTGACCTTTTGCACAATGTTGCATCTTTTCTGCAACACCAACAGCAACGCACTTTGGGCAACAACCCATTCCCACGGTCCAGCTTCCCCAGTTGCAGCTTTTCTGCAGGAGGGTCCTCGCTCTTCTGAGGAGCACCTCAGACCTACAGACCCTGCTCCGGCTCCTCACCAAGAACTCAGTCCATGAGAACGGGAGTGGGGGGGCTACTGAAAGCACTGAAGTCATGGAGAAATTTTGAATTTTCCTCCCCTTGTCCTCAGACGTGGCAAACTTGTGGCTTTCCAAGCGTTGCTAACTTGACCAGAAACAGGAAGCATCGGCAATCTCACAAGTCTGCTTTGCTGAGGTTTCTTGTCTCTTCTCAGACACTGAAAAAGTTGCATTCTTAAACTGTTTTCTGCTCAGCTAAGGAGCATCTATGGGAATTTATATATGTTGTTATTTGTAGTCGTGGTTGATAGGAAGAAAATGTGTATTATTGGCTTAACTCTGGCTGTGGTTAATTGCTACAGAATATGTTAATCGGGACTTAAAGAGAAGTCAAGTCAATGCAATACACTTCCATCCAAGCTCACCCGGGGGCAGCAAATCAAAATCAGATCAAGTCTAGTATCAGAGATTACAGAGCTGGGTCTGAACTCCACCAAAGCTGTGAAGACTTTGAAACCGGGATTACAGTTAGTCCTCATCTCCCACGAAATTTGCCTGAAGCCAAACTCCTCAAAGCTCAGCTCTGAAAATTAGGTCATGGCTTATCTGACACACACTCATTATCTAGGCTACGCAAGCGCTCATGGAGAGACTTGGGAGTTTTGCATTCACTTCATTTTTGGTTTTATTTCATTTTATTTTCTTCAGCACTTCCCACAGGGAGGAAACATCGTAGTCAGAGAGAAATCTTTACTGGGCCATGGGCCAGCCAGGGTCTGTCCACTAGCTGGAAACACACAGCAGTCCTACGATCCCACCTGCATCAATAGTGCATTGACCTTCTTCCAAGGAAATGACTTGACTTACGCCCTCAGATTCCTTCAGAGGGCAAACAGAATTCAGCAAAATCCTTGGCCACTTGCTCATGCTCTTAAATTATTTTTCTCCATAATGTTATTAGATACAAAAATTTCAAGCAGCTTGATTTGTTTTTGAGCACCCTATCCTGAAGTTAAAGGAAGAAAGGGACCACTTGACACAAATAACCAACGGAAAACCAGAATAAGAAGACTTTGCTTTTTGAGACCTCTAGCTGGCAGACCTTTAAGAACTGGAAGTGATAGAACTTGTGTTTGTTGCGAATAGCGAAGGAAAACCTCAAAGCAAAGGCAGCGTCTGTGGGAGGAATAACTGTCAAAATGCAAATTCTGACAAGCGACACTTGTGACAGCAGCAGTTGCACTCGGTGACCTCAAAACCTCTTCCAGCCTCAACTTTTTATGGTTATAACAGGCTCAATTTCAAGAAAGTACGACGGACTGATGGACTGTGAGGATACAGTGTCTTGGAAAAATGTTTTGGAAGAGCGCATTTGCATTCTGCAGCCATGCCCTCCCCTCCGTCAACCCCCTCCAGGGGAGCTCAGCTGAAGTGGTTTAAATTCCCAGTTTCTCTTTTCAGTACTCATCCCAGGAGCTTGAAGATTTGGGGTGTAGGAGGGTAGAGACCAAAGAAGGACAGCATGGCACGTTCTGAAAATCAGGTGCTTCCAAGGAGAGTGAAGGTGCTGAGCACCCAGAGCCTGACATTTGCATCTGGGCCAGTGCTTTTAACCTCTCCATGCTCAGCATCCCCTCAGGGCTGCAAAGGGCTTGCAGCAGGCAGCAACCACCCTCTTCTGTTGTAAGATGAGGACGTTGTGCGTGGATGAAGTCATCAGTTTTCCATGTGATGCCATATCCTGCAGTACTGACACACCACTTCCCTTCAGCCATGACCACAGCATCTAAATATAGGATCCCTTTTCTTCTCTATAGCCAGCGTGAAGCAAGAACTTTCTAGAGGCAAGTCAGAGCACCCAAAATTGCTGCCTAGGTAAGATGTTGTTAACAGATGAGTGAGTCTTCACTCAGTCCAGTCACCAGCTCCTCAGTCTCAACAACAGCTTCATTCAATTCAACATAAACCCAGGTTTTTTAATCTGCAGCTTGATAATTTATGGACACTTTCTACGCGTTCCCAGAGTGCTGCCTGTGCGTGGAGGCTGTGTGGGGCTTGTGGAAAGCCCACAGCTCTCCAGCAGGACACGTTTGTGAGGCAAAACACAAATGCCAACAAAGTCGTCAGATTTAGGGATGCAAAAGAATAAGATTTTCCTGCTTAGGTCATTTTCATTCCCACCAGTGTCTAGTGCTTGGACTTGTCCAGAACTGAGAGAAGGAGAACAACATTTTGGAATTAGGCATCAATTAAGTACGTGGGTTTTGAAGTGACTGGTTTTTCATCTAAAAATGTTTAGCAGATATTTTACAGTTTTTTCATTCCTTCAGTTTACATATTTTCAACTTCCTTGTTTTTCTACTATTCTGCTGCTTCTTCTCTTTGCTTCCATTTTTTCAGTTTCTATTTCTGCATAAAAGTGGATGGGAAAAAGCAAATAAAATGTAAAGGGGGGGAAAGGAAGGAAACCAAAGAAGTGTGAAGAATTAAAAAAAAAAAAACCCCTACCAAACCCATGTTTGAACAGTTAAATGAGCTCTGACTCTAAGGATGTCAGTGAACATTGGCATATGCAGTGATCTGAAAATAAGTATTTTACAGCTTATGCTTTAGAGGAAGAATAAGTTCAATGCTTAAAAAAATGCAATTTTTTTAATACTTTATATGAATGTAATTCCAGGGGCTTCAAGCAAGTTCCTCATGCTTGACAGTGGTAGAAGAGCAGAACTTTTGCCTCTGGCAAGCGGAGTTGTCTGCAGTGTAGCAGAGCCTTTATATTTAAAGGGTGTTTCTTTTCACATATAAACCTGACTGTGTTGTGAGACAGTTCCTTGGGGGCTTTAGCAATAGACACGTATGAAATGTCAGAATAATTATATCGTGTAAAAAGAAATCGTTCTATGTTAATTATTGCAGTTTAAATGTCGGGGGCAGGGGTGTTTTCCTGAATAAACACGTCTGATCTAACGCAGCGGGGAGCGTGTCTGTAATCACCTTCACACTCATCACAGAGCGGGTCTCCAGGGAGGTGAGTGTACAGACCCGATCTCTTTAGGCAGCCTGGCCTAACCCAAACCTGTTTCTCATGGGCAGGTTCACCTGGTGCTGGACCACAGCAGCCCTTCGGACTCCCTGCTCGGGCAGGAGGCTGCAGCGAGCATCTGCCCTTCGCCAGGAGTGAGCACCCCTGTAATAGCTGTAGTAGCACACGTGCACGGGTCTAGTTGGCCTTTTGTGGAATAAGATCATGAGGCTTGGGAAGTGCTTTTGAAATTTTGGCTGGTTTAAATATGCTGAAATACACTTTCGAGCGTGGTTCATCCGGAGGCTGGTCGGCCGCTCTCCTGATGTCCAGGGCAGACCCGCAGCGGTGGGATGAGGTCATGCATCCGGAGGCCGGGTCTAATTCTCTGCTGTCTTGAGTCCATGGCATCTGTGTAAAGACAAAGGAAAGTGCTCCCGATGTTATGGGGTGGTGATAAGAGGCAGATCTGGCCCTGAAAATGTAAAAGAGCTGCATTTCGCAGATGCAGGGATTTTGCAGAAAGTTTAGCAGGATCCTTGAGTGCTTGGCAGGTTTTTGTTTTACTGTCTGTATAAAGATTCAATGGTTTAAACATTCTAGTTGAATGCTAATTAAAATTTTGGAATTCAGTCCTGGAAAGTGCTCAGCACTTTTGCTCTGATTCAGAGGAACACTTCAGTGTAAATGTCACTTCAGGCAGGTGTGTAATTACAACCGAGAGGCTCTAGAAATACGTGGGCACTTAAATATTTGAGTGTTTTTAAGCAGGAACAGACATAGTGCACAAGGTTAAGTGCCTGAGCAGTTTAGCTGCTCAGAAATAATTTAATCTTGACATATGAAGTAACAGAAGTTAGGATTCAACATAATGAGATAGGAATGGTCAAAAAAAAAAATCTAACCTTACACTGGAAAATAATTATTTGCATCATGTAATGGGAAGTCTTTCAAATACTCTTCTAATTATTTCCAAGAAAATATTACAAAAATAGAATCACATTAAATCACAACAAAATTAAGCAATCTTGAGCACTGAAAGGACTCTCATTGCCTCCCCTGCAATTACTGAATGCCCTAAACCTTGCAAACAACATTTATGCATTTATTCATATTCTTCGTGACAAGAATTTTTTGTTGCCTTTTGGTTTACCTTTTAATTACAAAAAAAGGAATAGCACCCCTCCCTTCACAGTTACCAGACATCACACAAGCTCAGCACATCATTTGTGCCAAGGCACAGGTCATACAGCCTGGTGTTCATTACGGTCAGGCCTGGCTGTTCCAAAGCCGTGGTGAGGAGGGGAATGTCCCTAGAACCGT
>NW_010407812.1:113026-114226 GCF_000710305.1 Buceros rhinoceros silvestris | reverse complement strand
TCGTGAGCCAGGTGCCAGCACCCAGAGAATTCCTTTGGGACCGCTAGCTTTTCTTCTATCACTGTTGGAGCTCTCCACAGCAGCAAGGAAAAAGCTTTTTTGTCCCCTGTCCCCTGTACCTGCCGACAGACACAGTGGGTCAGATGGAGCCAAGGGATTAAGAGGCGAATCTGTATTTACCAGTGCAGGGCTCTAAAAGCGATCCTGCAGGTTTCCAGATAAACTGACAAAACCCCCAGGCTCTGATTCATACAGCGAATCATTGGCGTGAGGAGTGGGACTCAAAGCAGACCAGCGTGCAGTGATTCTACAGACGTGATCAGGGATCGGGCCGGTCAGAGCCTATCACAGCTCAGCAGCAAGGCTTTCCTGGCGACTTGCACACCATGCGGAAGAGGATCCTGTGAATCTGTCCAAAATCTGATCAGCTCAGCGATGGAAAGAGGCCTATGACCAAGTCTTGTGCAAGTGGAAAATTGAATGTGGGCAGTGAAGAATCCCGCAGCAACAGTTGACATTTACCACGTACTTCTCAGCTTAAAGCAAAAAGTGACTAGAGAATGAGTGTACCCTATGAGACATGAGCCAGCACTTGCCATTCCGTCTGCTAACAGGTTGGTTAAATGCTTTCACTCTTTTCCAGACTCTTCTGTCCCTATTCCGTGACAGAAGAGGCAATGATACCATCTTTACCACTACTGAACTAAGCAAGGAGTTCCACTATGCTGAAAGCTGGGGTGAGAAGCACCAGAGGGAAGACAAGCCCAGGAGCTAAACCAATTGGCATTACATTTTCCATACTCCCCTTTCACACCTGGCTTCTTGCTCACAATCGTACAAAACAACTTGCACAATCTCCTAACAGCTCAGTGACATCCTCGCAGTGCACATCTGGCTCATTCCCATTTCACATGTGTTTGGACACGCCTGCGAGGCACAGCATCTAACTTCTGCCACCTTCCACCACAACCCAAAACAGCTTCTCCCCTTTTCAAAGGGCTTGAATTATTAAATGCAGAATTTTAACTTTAATCAAAGATGCAGAGGAATAGCCAACAACCCGCTTGCCATTGCTTTGCGTTACTATTTTCATTAACATCGGTGCAAGACCTCAAGGTCCTGTTCCATTTCCCATCCTGGTTTCTATCATTTGAGACTCAGTCTGCACTGTGCACATTGAGGAGCCCTGCGTGTGATTCC
>NW_010407812.1:112374-112877 GCF_000710305.1 Buceros rhinoceros silvestris | reverse complement strand
TTCCTGCTGCTCTTGGTCGCTTTCCACCACACACAGAGGTTGGGCCCTGTAGAAAGACTACATTTGAGCAGACACTACCAGACGTTGCATAATGAACAGGATCTTGCCAGGGATCTGAATGACTCCAGGACTTGGGCCAATCCAGAAAGCAATTATCCTGGTTTTGGCAGGAGGGGAAGATTGGCTTTTGGGAGAAAAAACTTAAAGAAAAGAAAGGCTGAACATAGTTAAATAAGTCACTTCTCACAGTCCTTGGGTCCAGAGCCATCCTAAGTAGCATGACCACGCTGCACCGTCACATCACCCTCACACTGCATCCACCAGAAAGGATGGGGGGAAAGCAAAAGCAAAAGCAAAAGGGTATTTGAGCTCTGAGGTGTGGGTTTGCTGCCTCACCTGACGCTAGGGCCCCTGCTGAGCTGTCTGAAATGGCCAGGCTTGTCCTCCCTTGCTTTTCTGCTGAAGGGACCTTGATTTATGGGTAACAACAGATGTGGAAGGAA
>NW_010407812.1:98724-112286 GCF_000710305.1 Buceros rhinoceros silvestris | reverse complement strand
CTGAAGGGACCTTGATTTGTGGGCAACCACAGATGTGGAAGCACCAGGGGAAGGACTGTGAACCCCGCTCTCTCTGGGTTTGCTGCCCCCTCTCCTACAGCTCCACTTCCACATCTTTCCTGGGATCCTTCCAGGAAAGGAAGGATCACACTCATGGGCCTGGGCTGCTGCCAGCCATATCTGCTAGGTGGGCCCTGACGGCAGGAGAGTCCATCCACAAGTTAGATGAAGCCTCCTGCCTCCCTGGGCCTGCACCATCTAGGAGGAAGTCTGAGCATGCTCTACGTGTAGCTCGGTATCCGTATGGATGTCTACCTTGACCAAAAAGCGGTCAACAGGAGGGTGAGGTAGGCCGTGCCTTCTCAGCAGCTCTGCCCAACACACGCTACTGAAGGCAGAGGAACTTCACTTGGTCTCTTGGAGCTCCTCTGCATGTACCAAGGCGTCTCTGCAGGTCTGCTGGCAACCTGTGCAGCAGGGCTTCACTGAATCCTTGTTTCTGGAGGCTCATGGCAGCTGCTCTTAATCTTCCTTCTGCTTTCTCCATCTCTGCTCACAGTCACCATTTCAGTACTAGAAAAATGAAACAATGATGTAGATAATGTTGTGTATTGCTGCTACCCTGATGACCTGCATTGCTTCATTCTCATCCTTGCTCTCTCTTGACGGTGTGTGGCCATCTCTCCTCTTACACTGAGCAGTTGTTATCATGGCAGTTGTATGTCAAAAGGTGCCAGAACATCTCCCCACAAAATCTCAGATAAAGCAAGGTATCTGTTATATAAACTTGTATGCAGTGATAACTGGACCCATCACGGGTGAATATATTTAACATGGTTTGATTTGACAACAGTTCAAGCTTTATTGCTAGTATAAGGGAAACCGGAAGTGTTGGATTTTAACAGCACTTAATGATTAACCAATATAAGAACTAGCATGTGATTTAGCAAGGTAAACCAGCGACCTGATTTCAGATTTGAGGATGCCTAGATTCATAGTCACTTACTACAAGGTACCATAGATCAAGATACATCCACATAAACACGTGCAGACACACAGGAATACTGGGACCCAGAGCCCACTCTCAAATGCACAAAGCAACACACAGAAATCGGTAGAGAGGTGGGAGAAAGGGGCCAGTCTGGAGTCGAGATCTCCCTCTTTGAGTTCAGAGTCAATACTCCTTGTGCATCAGCACTACTCAACGGGGGGCAGTTGAGTCTCAAGGAGGTGGTTCTGCCCAGGCCTCGCTGGCAGAAGATCCTGAGAGATGTCCCAGCTCAGGGGAGGTGCTGGATGCAGCCTGCTGTGATCTAGGAGAGCTCCGAGGGTCTCACTTTGGATTGCTATTTATAGGGTCCGAGATAATTGACTTCTGTCAGGCACTTTTTCCACTTTGGCCTAACTCTAGTGATGTAAGTGTCAGTCTGTGCATGCCCAGAACTTGCTATGCCATGCCATTCTATTCTGTTCTATTCCATTCCGCTCTATTCTGCTCTATTCATCTCTATTCTGTCCTGCTCTCCTGAGCCCAAAATCGACCCCATATTCCAGCTACAGTCTCACTCTCACCAAACAGGGCTGCCTAACAACACCCCTTGGCCACTCTCCTCCTGATGTTTAACAAGATAGAAAGAAATTATCTTGTTTTGTCATCCACACTTAATTTGCTGTAATGAGGCGTGAGTAAAGCCTTCACCAAGAGCTGTGGAATTCCCTCCACTTCTTTCACTGGCTGGGATCACTCGTGTTTTACTGGCATTGCCACAAAGCTGGCAGCACTTCCAGCTGCCCTCAGAACAGGAGTTTGATTTCAGCTTCCCCTCCCTGAATCAAATGAAGAGTGTCACGCCACCAGGATGACTGAGAACGTTATCTCCCGCTGCGTTCCTTTCAAGCGCAGGTACATGGAAAGGAGTTTATTTTACATCCCTTTTTCCTTTGGCAGCCACAAAACTCCCTGCAGTTGCAACACCCACATCATTCCTTGGTGCCTCATTTGTCAAGGAGATGCCGAGCAGCTTTTCTGCGTGGAGGTGGCCTCCTTAGCCACCTCCGGACGTGGTGGAGGGGAGGAAACACTTTGCAGGTTTGTTAAGGCAAGCAATGGGACTTCCATCACACGTGGTCACATGCGTGGGCTTCCAGAGTTTTACTCTTTTTTTTATCTATTTATTTTATCCCAGCTACATCTTGATGCAAACCACAGATAGAGATAGAAGCAGGTATTTTTCACTGGAAATGTGAATATTAGTGCAACAACATAAAGCTTTGCCATATCTCTGGAACTTTCCTCTCCTCCGTGGGATTTGTTCCATCATGGCTGAAGACCTTTATGAATTTAACAGGTTTGCCCCTCCTTCCTAGGCTCTGCCCCATCAGCAAAGTAAGAAAAAACCTGAATGTAGGCTTTCAACCAAAACAAAAAAATAAAATTGCAGTTGTTCTTAAACATTTTCTGACTTAATCAGTTCTCTGACATGTTAACCATGGACCACATCCTCACTAAGGTCCAGATGGAGTCCTAGCACACTGTGCTTGTCAGCTTTGTCCCCAGAGCATCCCCCTCAGGAAATGTGCAATGGGTGGCTGTCGCCAAGTGACTTCCATGTAAAGTTCATGTTGCTCAAAGTGACCACAGGGACATTTCTGGTGCACTGAAGCTTCTGATTCAGCTCAGATATTACCCCACACCACATCAAAGTCTCAAATAGTCTCAAAGCTGGAGCGGCTAGATGTGACTTGCTTCAACGCAAGACTGCAGCCCAGAGGTGTTGGCATTCTTGGGCTTCCCCAGGAGCAGCGCAGGCTGCCAGCTGTGAAAAAAAGGGGCCAACCCCACACAGGAGCACAAAAGGACACGTTTTTTCCACTTAGATTTCTCAGCAAAAGCCATGTTGAAGACGACTACACAAAGACCAACACGTAAAGGTATCAGCAAACGTACAGAGACAGCAAGTTGAGTAGGGGGGCTACTCAAGCAGCTCTTAGGGTGCAGACCTCAGGTCAGGAGGTGGTCCCCAGTTTTGCTTGTTGTGAGCACATACTGGAGGAACCTTTGTGCTGTTGTTTGTGCCAAGGAGAGCAGATCTGCTTGAAATGGTATAGGGAAAAGTTTTAAACAGTGATGTAATCTTCTCCTACAAAATCTGACACCTGTGGAGACTGTTTAAGCCTGATCTCACACCCAGGCTTTCACATTTCCACATTTAGTCAAGTCTAAACTAGGTATTTCTGGAAGAAATGATGGCAGGGTGGTTGTGAAGTGGGCCTTGATTCAAAGTTAAGGTATTCACTGGGGTGTAGCCCAGCTCTCTTCGGTCATTCAGAAGAGCTCAAAATGACCAATATCAACTAGGATCCCTAGAAAAGACCGTCAGAGCAACATCAATGTGACAGTACCATTGGGTTCCCCTTATAAACATTCTTTCAATTGCACCATATTCATACCAAATAAATCACGGAACAGCCTAAAAGTCTGCTTCTATTTTTAGCACCTCCCTTTTCTCAATAGATACGATAAATAAACATACTGCACAGAAAAATAATGCAACAACTGCTTCTGACCTGTGAAACCAAGACGTCACAGGCAACTCTGGAAACGTGCTTCTGCATATTGTGCAAAAAACACTGTTTGTCTGACAGAAGCTGCTCCTTCTCTCATGGGAACTGTCTCATGCTGTGACAGCCAGTGTTTTTATTTTGTCACTGCTAAACTGAGAAGATACTTGCAAAGTCCTTTCTGTGGGCAATGGTCACATGTTCCACTCGGTTTTCTTCCAGTACAGAATGAAAAGCTGAAAACTTTTTCCCGAATAAAATTCCTTAATTTGTCTAAAATTTAACTTCAGAAGAGTCAAGGTTCTTCTTTATAATTTTGACCAAGACAGAGGAAAATACCTTGGTTACATTAGTTTGAAATTCAGTCAAGTTAAATTGAAGTGGACAATCAGTCATCACTGAATGGAAACCTATGGATGATTATTCTTGACAAAGGCAGTGCCATTCCTCCAAGGGTTTTCAGTTCATTCAAGCAAAATTTCCTTCCGGAGGAAAAATATTGTCATCGGAAGTATTCTGGTCAGATCTGACATGGCTCAAAGTGAAGTGTCAAGGGATGGGTGTGCCCTGGGGTTCAAGTTTTGCATCTCACCCTCGTGCACTAACCCAGCTCAGCTCGCTGAACTACGTAACCGCAGGCAGTGCTGCCGCGCGCTGTGGTGCTCATTTTCTCTGCCATTCCGTGTGTTTTAGTTTGGTGCCAGACGAGCTGATCATTCCCATGGCAAAGGCAGCAAATGGCTTGCTTGAACTAGGCAGGTTTCTCCATTAACTCCAGTGAAGGTGTTTTCAATAGATCAGCAGAAGAGATCAATGAGCTAATTTGATCTTTAAGTGCAAGAAATTCCTCCTCGCACTGCCAGCAGCCCAAGTTTCCTTTCAGTTACTGCCACCCCCTGCCTAGGGCAGCCCTCCTTCCTTTCCACCCTGCTGCATTTTGTTATTTTTATGTTACAGCTGCACCAACTGTGACACGACCCTGCGCTGCTGCGTGGTTTGTGGGCACGGTGTGAAACAGCCTCTGTTCAACAAGTCTTGCAATGGACCTCAGAGGTGATACCCGAATTCTATGAAGCTGAGCGTGGAGGCAGAGGCCATTGTGAGGCTGCTAGATTTTTAACAGCATTTCAGCACCTATTTCACTGATTGATAGGGATCAAGCACGATTTCCGAAAGCAACTAAATATGCTACGTAAGAACCATTCCAGGTGAATGTCACAGATTAGCACCAAGAGCAGCATCACATTAACAGGCTGGTTTCCCAATCATATAAAACAATAGTACGAAAGAAAAAAAAAAAGTTGTGTTGGTTCCCTTCTCCCCAGTCATTATGGGAGACACTGTAAGGTTTGTGTAACGGGACCAGGGAAGACTTAGCAAGTATTTCCACACTGCAGCCACAACCTTGAACAGTGCCGAGATTAACCTAAACAACATTGATATTACAGGTGAAAACATTACTAGTGTTTAGGAAATGCCTGTTACTGCAGAAGTTTACTTTAATAATAACAATAGTAATAACAATTTCTGAAGAAATCCTCAAGTGCCTCATAAATAAGCAGCCCAGTGTCACAGCCCATATTTTCTGGTTGTAAATTCAAAGCTCAGACAAGCCAAGCAACTGGCCAGGGCAGAATGCTCGGTTTTATGCAGTAGGTCAGTGCTCCATCCTTTTCCTTCTCTAGGGCATTTTATGTAGGAACTGCAGCCAGCTCTCAAAAAAGCCTGTAATTATCTTTTGGCCTCACTCTTCATCTGTGCTTAGCCTTATGCTGCTTGCATTCTCCACACCTCTAGTAATCCTCACTGAATTTTCCTGGAGCGCCTTCAATCGGACACGCTGCTACGGAGCTGTTGGAGACATACAGACATGACAGAGCTTTCTACTGTTATTTCGGACAGCCTACTCCATGGGAGCTCAATAAAAATCCTTTGAAACCAAGTGCTCGGCACCCTTGAAACATGCCGAAGCCAGTTGTTTCCGAAAGCCTTTTCCAAAGGTGATGGTCCATGGAGGTGAGCTGTGCACCCCAAGTGCAAATGAGCAAACAAGATGATTTAGGATGTTTTTCCCCACTTTTTATACTTTATACAATATTAGATAACAGGTCACGTTTCTGGGAATGACATGCAGACTGCGTGGTATTTCTGCAAATGGAGGAGTTGTGTTATACATCACAGACAGATGAGAAAGTTTTCCACTATAATTAACCTTCCAGCAACTAAAAAGGAGAGTTTAATCAATAATAATTGGAAATAAAGTGTCATTAGTGCTTCAGCTACAGCCAATACCGTGTAACCTGTACAGGACAAAAAGACTAGAACACGAGGTAAGATTATTTTGCAGGTTTGGGAGAAGCCAAGTTATTGTTGGTTGATCCACCTATGATAGCATAAGGGAGGGAGACAGGGTGTGATTTGTGTGCATTCTCTCTTTCAAAGTTGTTTAGCAAGTCTTACCCAACAAATCCTTTCTAAGTGCTCTAAATGGACCCCCTAAACCTGCGTTGCTCAGACTCCCCAGGTATTTTTGAAAGTCCCAGTCCACATTCTTCAACTTGGTAGTAGTGAGACTTAAGGAGAGAAAAGAAGAGGCAAAGAGGCTAAAATCCTTCTGCCTGCATCTCGTTTAATCTACCGTGGCAGCTCTATAGCCCATTCGCAGTCCACCTGCCCTTCCCTCCAACCTTCCCTGCATTTGTCCCCTTCCCTCTTGAGGAACTGGGTGTAAGAGGGCCCACCATGCAGCTGAACGGGAAACGTATTTGAGAAGGACTTCTGAGTCTGGAGGAGCAGGACGTTCTTGGGTTTGAGGTGCCTTCTGGAAGGCCACATCACTGCTGTCTTGTGATATGGCCAGCATCAGTGTGTAAGTTATGTGACGGTTTTATGTAGCAAGGTGGAATTACAGGAGGAACATAAAGATTCCTGTCATGTTTCTTCCCTCACACCCCAGGATATTCTGTCTAATAGAATTATTACTTCTCCCAGCCTACAGTCTCATCTTGCTTCTATTTTAAGTTTATCAAGGCCAGAACTTTATTGATCTATGTAAACCCAGAAGTGATTCGCATTTAACAGTTGAATGGGGGAGCATATCAGGGAACAGCCTTTCTTTCTGAGAGCCCTTCCTGCTGCCCCTGCCATACCCACGTCCCCTCTGGCACACCTCCTGCGAGCCTGCTTCCTCTGCACTGCTAAGACTCAAAAATAACGAAGTCTTCCTAATGTCAGTTTATGTATGTGTTAATTTATAGTTCAAATTTGGGTTCAAATCCCATCAGCTTAGCTAGCAGCAAGCCTTACAGCCTGACATCTGTAAGAGAGCAACAATGACTTTAGAAGAAAGCATAAAACAAGCTGGTGTGTAACCCGGGGAGTGAGGAGCACTGTCAGAGAGGAGCTAGGTGGCTAGGTATGATTTTGAGAGAAGGCACAGATTGTGTCATTCAGTTGAGCAGCTGTTTCTCAGCATTTTCCCCATATAACACCTTTAACACCAACTACTGTCCTTTTGGTTTGCTGTGCCAGAGGTTGCAAGCGGGAAAAAATAACAAGCTGTCAGTGAATTTTTCTTTTTTAAATAATTCTTTGATTGCAGTTTTAAAGAAAGGGAACTTTCACTGCTTGACTTCTGTAGAGGTTAACCTGTAACTCCTAAGTTCAGAGTTCAGCTCTAGAAAAGTAACGAGCTATAATTAGATCCAATCCATCTTATCAGGTAGCCAAAAAGTCAAGGTTTGGAGAGCAGCATAGTCACATCCTGTGTCAAGAGATAATGATCCTTCTAAGAACCATCGCTGTACGCCAGTAACCCTGTCATTTCATCCACCGGAAATCTCGGCTCCAAGGTGCAGTGCAAAGGGTTTCTGCTCTTTCCCAGAGGTCGTTGACTCACTGGCTTTGCCAGCACAACAGGACTGGGAGATGAAAGCTGTTGCATCACTCTTCCAGGCTCGTGGACATACTGCAGCTCATGGTGGCTCTATCTCCCCACTTTCATGCCCACACTTGCACATCCCTGAGCATTCAGAGGATGGCGTGATCCCAACTCTTGCTCTGGGCTGTAGCGTGGTCATGGACTGAGAGCACACCCTCAAACCAGGAACAGTGTCTATAGCAAAGGGAACCTCATCCCACAGGCAAGGTTCTGCCAAGAGATCCCAGGGGAGGAGATGAGGGATACAGATCTGTCCACAGGTTTCAGGAACTGACTCATCATCTTCCTTGGCACTTGAGAAAGGCCCAGTTAAGAAGCAGCAAACTTCTGACCTCAGAGAGCAGCCAAAACCATCAGCTTTACGGACCTCAACCACCAGCTTGCCTCTGAGGCTGGGCTGTTCCAACAAGTCTCCCTCCCCACCCAGTGAAGATGTAATTCAGTCTTGGAGCTGACAGAGCAATTATGTCTTTCAGTGAATTGCCTCATTAACCACACCCCGGCAGCCGTTGCTTGTGCTGAGACAACCCCACAATGCTCTTCCACCACCCCAAACAGGTAGGCTTCAGAGGTGCAGCTGCATCCTTCTTACACCATTACTTTTACCAAAGCCTGCGCAGTGTCCCAGCACGCTTTATCTGGGTGCATTCAAGCCTGCTGTAAGCCAGTTGCTGGGTGACAGACCCTCTCGCCCACCTCAGGGCCCCTGAAGCTAGATCCTAGTGACTAACCAACTACCAGCCTCCACCAGATCCTTCTGCACAGATTGACCATGAGATCATGTCTTCCACAGATCTAGTCTTCCCAGAGTGTTCTCTGTCCTTCTGCCACATCTACCCACAAAGCCGTATGTGTGCAGAGTTCAAGCCTGTCTTGAGACCACCTTAGCACTCTCTTTTTGTGATGGGGACCTCATCGGTCTGCTCATACCAGAGCCAGACTCCTGTAGCCCCTCTACACAGTGGCTTGGGAGTCAGGCATTTCCCTTGAGAGGTCCCATCGTATTATTACTCACTTTGGTCGTCTGCCGTTCGGTTTGGTGCAGCCAGTACTTGGGCAGTCAGCCTGCTGCAAGCGCTGTGAGGTTGTGGCTGTATCTTTTCCCAGGTTAATTAATAACTAGCCGCTATAAGCTGCAGGCATACTCCTGCAGCTTCATACACTTCCAACCAATCATGGAGGCAACTAATTCCCAGTTCCCCACACAATTCCAATTATCAGTGTCATATCAAAACCTTAAATCAAAAAATTATGTATCTTAAAGCAAAAAACGTCAAAGCAATTGCATTGGAAGGCATGTCTGCAAGCACATAAGAGTCCTGACAGGAAACCTCCCTCTGCACTAATATCACCTCCAAAAACCAGGAGGAATTTCCTGGCTTCACTCCAGTCCAAATGGTGCACCTCAGGAATGCACCATTTTTTTCCCTTCAGGGAAGCTACAGTCTTGTTCAACCTTTTGGGGCACCAGTCCAAGAAGAATAGTCTTAATCTGTCCAAGGAAAGCAAATCTCAGGAATTGTTCATATGACACATGCATTTTGCAGGTGTCAAGAGAGCTGGTGAGTTGGTATTGGCAGAGCATTTAAGAGTCCTTCACAGCGGAGCCACACAAACACTCAAGATAAATATTACACAGAGTTCATCTGATTCTCCTGGTAATTCTATAAAACTCCCATGATTTTGCTCTTCCGTTCAGATTTTCACAGATGTTTGTACTATCCCTGAACCATGAATCTGTTCAGCATTGAATATAGCAAAGCTTAAGTGAGCGAAGGGTTGAGTCAGTCCCTCCTTGTTCACACTTGTGTCACTTCTGCATGACAACACGGTTTGTGCAGCGTGAAAATAACATCCTCTCTCCTGTTGTAATTTCCTTTCTCTTGTCCCACCCCATCTCTCATCTTAGTATTTCTTCACTCACTGCAAGCAGCTTTAGTCCACTGACATCAGTCTCATGTGAGACCTTACTGACCTTACAGAGTGTGTCTTGGTTTGATTTGCACATCCTGTGTTTGGGACCAAACCTGCCTTAGGAATCACAATCAATTTTCTTGCATATTAATTCAACAGAGCAGATTATACATTGCAACTTCCAACAATAAAAATCAAGGTCAGCCCTTTATGGAGAAATGGAAAACAACCTTAATGCTGGCGGACAGCTAGTCTCAAATCATACACAAGGTCATGCAGGCTAAATTTACAGGTAGTTTTGCAAAAGAGAAGTATCATCCTTCACGCATCCCAATACATATCTACAGACGTGGCAAAAAGCTGCCCCTGAGAGGTCACTGTCCCACAGCAAGAGCTGAACACCTCCTGTAAGCCTGGCAGCACTCCCAGTGCAAACAGGGTGAGAGACAGAAGGCTTCCAAGCACAAAGAAGTTTACTGTGCTTGCTTGTAAAACTAACAATCTTCTCATCTTTACAAAGCAACATATGGGCTCCACCACCGTGAAATATTTGCTTTCATTAACAAAGAAGGATATGTTTTTGGAGGAGGAGAATCAATAAACAATAAGCGGTTATCCCACTGCAAGGCAAACTCATGCCTGGCTCATGGCAGCGCCTGCACCTGTTTTCCGTGTCAGAATAACAGACTACGATTGCTCTCCTGTACTTCACGTTCAGCAAAAAAATGCCTGCGGTGGGTTTGTAATATCTGTGTCAATAGAATTAAAGTCCCTTTATATTACTGAAGAGACCGTAAGATCATGCAGTTTCACACGGGGTGTCTGACAGAGTGCAGCTGAAGTGGGAAGTTCAGCCTAAATAAACATGGCAAGTTCCATCTTCGTGCCTTTGTCAGCCTGCTTCATTTCTGAAAGGTGAATTTGCTTCTAAGACTGGTCTTCGAGAACTTTCCAATGCTATTTCCACTTCAAATCCTGAGATTTCCCATGACACATCAGCTCCTGAAGAACAGGCAGGCAGCACCTTCAGCAAACTGACTCTCCGGTCTCTGCTGAAATGCATTTATTTCTTAATCCCTAATTTCATTCAATATAGGGTAGGTGTGGGCAAGCAAGTTCTTTAGAATTGCTGCCAACAGAAAGGGTGTGTTGGCAGGAGGGGGAGAAGAATACAAGTGAGGAGTCTCCCATGCCAAGTGCACGAGACAGCTGCCAGCAAGCCACCTGGAGATACTCTTCCACAACCCACCTGGAGAAACCATAGAGCTATTACTCAAATGACCAAGTTTCTGGATAAGGGTAAGTAAGTGGGCTGAAAGGCTCCAATCAGGAAATGTGTAATTAATACCGATCAAAAGAAGGAAGCAGACTAAGCGTGGCCTCCTCCAATGTGGGCAGCCATCCTTTGCTGGTCATAAAGGTGTGGCCACTCCTCTCAGCAGCTATAACCTCAAGATCTTGGACAGAAACTCCATGTGTTTCCTGCTGTTGGAGCCACGGCAAGCTGCCAGTATCAGGGAGCCCCAGTGGAGTCATTCCCAGAATTCTCCCAGCACTGCCGGCTGCCTGCTGCCTGCAGCTGGAGATCTACCGTGAGGGCATTTCCACAGGCACTTCCCAAATCTCCCCAGCCCTGGTGCAGATGTAGATATACAGGGAAAACATACACAACGTTTCCCCAAAACATTCCCTCAGCTTCCAGCAATCAGAAGCCCAAGGACTTCCTGAGACACACAAACTCTGAGCATTTACTTCCCACAGAGTACTCCTCTTTTATAAACATATATCTAGTAGGTACTTGAACCCATGGACATTTTTAGAATTCACAAGGAATTCTACAGCTTAAGTGGGAGGGGATGTCTCTTTTTTTGGACTTGTCTCTTGCTGGTTTAAATTTTCAGTAAGTAGTAGAACCCATCCTAGCATTACTTTAATCAGCTCAGGTGATGGGGGCCATAAAGAGCTGGCAGTGAATGGTGATCATAAAATTTATGTTCAGGTTCCTGTGATGTTCACAGAACGCAGCTGGAACCAAGCTGTAGACATTCACAACAGTAACATCACTTGTACAATTCTGCTTTACTGAAAACTGAGCATCCTGCCCAAAACCAGAGAGAGAAGCCCCTCACTGGGGTTTCTTTTAGCACAGTTGTTAATGACATTCTCCCCATCCAAACAAGTGCTTTGTCTTCTGCTCTCATATCCTAGGACAGCAGAGCCCTGAAATAGGTGTGAGTGGAGGGTGCTGGTCCTGTGTTTGTTTATTTACGTGATGATAGGGAATGGTCCATCAAGCCTCTGCCAAAGGGAGCCATAAAGCTATCAGAGGATGGCATGAAGGGTGAAATGTTAGATAAACAAAGTGTGGCAGTAGTTGTGTAAATGGGGAATAAATACATTCCACTGCTCGTTTCACGAGAAAACCAGAGTCAAATCAGCACCGGGACATTGTCAGCACGTGATGAGACACTAAGTACCCCCAGCTGCAACAGCTGAAGTTCACCGGGGAGATCCTGAGGTCAATCTGTGCTGGCTGCTCTTTCCTGTCTCTGCCCTTGGCTAGCTCTGATGCCTGGGATAAGTGTGACCATACTGACTTAGGCAATGCGATACTGTATGCCAAGTAGAGTGATACTTCCTTTTATCACAGATAATGATCTGTTCCACAAAACATTAGGATTAAGAGTGTGGATTTAATTTTCTAGGCACTTAGCCAGAGGGTTCTGTCTTTCACACAGTTCTAATCCCTCTGTGGCTCCACCGCCATCTCCCTGGTGTACCACTGAGCTCAGTCTGATGTCAGAACCTTTTCCTTTGTGAATAGGGGTTTCAGCACTGGAGAAAGGCTGCAGCTAAATCAGAAACACGCTGGGAAAGGTTTGGATCTGACACAAAGTTTTCATCGTAAACTTCCTTAGTGCACATCTAGAAGAGACCTCCCTAAATTCCTGCTTCATCGTGGAAACAACTCTTTCTCACTGAGCTTTGTCTGAAACCATCTGGGTTTTGCTTCCTAAATTTTCTCAGCTATGAAAATGTTCCTGCATGCTTTGGTGAGACCTCTGTGGTCTGGGGGAGCAGGAGCAAGGGCAGTGATGGAAACGCTACCCTGGCTCTGCTCAGCTCTAGCTCCATGCACCTGGCTGGCACACAGCCGTGCGGAGACTTGGCGCACCAGCAGCATCCTGCCCCAGCATTTCAGCCATGCCTGGGGCTATGCTGGCAGACTCCCTGTCTATGGGAGCAGCAGGTCTTGACTGAGGAATCATGGGGCAACTCCTACAGGGAAGGAATTCAACTCCTACACGCCAGGTTTGCATCGTATGTACTTCACGTGTCAGTGGCAGCCTGAAACTTGAAGCCTTGTCTTAGCAGTGAAACAGAAATCACCCAAAAGCATGCCTTGGCAGACCGAGCCTCAAGGGTTTGAGAGCATATTAGGACAATACGGGCCAAGACCTTGAGCTGAGACTATGTCACCACTGCTCTACCCAGGGAAATCTGGAGCCTGGAGCAAGTGAACTGCAAGATCCCCTGGTCCTGTTGCTCACACTTGACAGTTTCTGGGCTGCATGGTTCCCAGGGGAGGCAAAAGGAAAGCAAATGTCCAGTTGTGCCATGTGAAAGGAAGGTAGCGACCAAGTCATTCTTCCCACAATCCACGACGTAATCTGTTCTACAAAATAACCAGGAACTGCTGTGTATAATCAAATTTTCTTCGTTTGTTTGTGTTTGCCGCAGAGAAACATGGATGGCTGACATTGTTTCGTGTATCCTCGGCAAACTCTCATTGTTCAGACAATAGCTAGTTGTGTTTGCTGCTGATAGCCTGACAGGCACGTAGAGCGGGGAGGCTGGTGCAGAGTCAAGAGCTCTGCTTCACTGGATCATTTGTGAGGCACTGTCAACAGCAAGGAGAAGAACAAGACCCTGGACCCTGAAAGGAATGCTTTACAGAGCCAGCTTCCTTGTATGCACTGAAACAGATGGGAAAATGTCCAGCTAACCTGGCCCTGACAACACAAATGCATTCTTGGAAAACTTGAGCAAGATGCCACCCCGTCAAGACAGGAATGAACAGAGTACATCTTGTACTCAGTCCAGGAGAAAAACCTCATACACTCGACCCAATTATATTATTTCCTGC
>NW_010407812.1:95516-98644 GCF_000710305.1 Buceros rhinoceros silvestris | reverse complement strand
CTGCTGATACTGTGTTCCCTAAACATCCTCATGAATGAGGAGCAGAGTTTGAACTTTGCACCCATGCTCACCTAAGCAGCAGCGGGGAAGGCCACCCTTCACTGATGTGTACTGGTTTCACTCCCTGATTTACCTGTACCAATGTGCTCAGAAGCAGAGCATCTGCCCCACACTATCTTTTTGAAAACCTTGCCTGGATTTGGCTAAGAAGACTTTTCTCATCTCTGTAATCAGCTTGGCCTGAGCTATTGCAAATGTAAATGGTAAATTATCTTTTGGTTTGACAGAGGAGAGTCTTACACTGGTTCTTTATGATAAGCTTTCCTCCTTATCTTGGCTATTTTCTGATCCTGGGCGATTCATTGGGAGAAAAAGTATAAGGAAAAGCAGGGAGTGTTATGCCCAGGAAGGAGCGAAGACAGCAAAAGCGTTTCAGATCATCAGAAATTAATTTCCAAGAGAATAAACCACCACGTGTTGCTGAGCTGAAACAACGCCTAAGTAAGTGCTGGAAGACGAATACCTTTGTCAAAAGCAGAGAATTCTCCTAGATGAGAAATAGGGAGCCCTGCACCTGACCTCTTCTGGCTTCAAGAGAGAGACTAAGGTACTTTTCCCTTGTCGAGTCGGTTCTTCCCTGTGTCATGTCTCAGTCTTACCCCTCAGACATCTAAAAGCTGTCCATGCTAGTCCCTCCTGGGCTGCAGTCTTGAGCAAACCAAGGAATCTTCCTGGTAAGAATCTATCCATAGAACAGGATGAGTTCTACCAAGATCTATGTCCCACAGGGACTGTGAATGGATTTCAGTCTCTTTGCTCCATGTATTGCATCAAAGTTATTTTAGGAGATGTTGTGGGCTTACGCTGCCCTTGTGCCATCGCGCTTTGCCCCAGCACACTCAATACAAAAGCATCCTGTGTGTTATTTGCCTTTCTCTCCTTGCAGTAAAGGCAGAGGGGGGAAGAGAGGTTACTTTGCCACCAGAAGAGACCTAAGCTGTGGTCTGTCTGTGTCTCACCTAGGGTCTTGCTGCTGGGAGAAATCTGGCAGCAGCAGAAGTTGAAGCAGTTCAGTACAGCAACAAATGTGGTGCCCAGTGCAGCCACTTTCAGTTCAGTAAATTCCAGGGTGTCTGTGTCATGCTGCCTGGGCTGGACCCAAGGCCATGAGAGCAGCATCCCCTTGGGCCATGATATTCCTGCAGCTTCTGAAACCACAGGAGTACCACCCAGCTGATAGTCTCACTTTCTGTGTGTGGGAGGGAAATGCTTACAGGACATGTGTGTATGACAGAAGAAGGATTTCATCAGCAGAGAGGTTGGAGGTCGTGGCAGGGACACAAAGGCTGGATGTGGGGAACCATCCTGCACACTCCCACTCCTTCCTATTACATCATGCCCTGGCAAGGAGCAGCTCGAAGAGCTGGTCCCCATCTCCTGTCTTTTGACAAACCCAGTCTAACTGGGTAACATTTCCATGTAATGACCAGGTACACCCTAATTCTGCTTATTGGTGGTCACGAGTTGTGTAAGAGTAATACTGACGTAAAAAACTCCTCCTGACACATATCCATACCTGACCATGCATATGGCAAACCCCTCCCACAAACTCTGTGCACAAGGGAGGACATGGTTCCTTTTCCAAGGTGGCGCTGGTCATGCTAAGACGAGCCCCCCATCCTTCTGCCTTCCCTCCAGCCCTGCTATTCTCAGCAACCACAACCAGCAGCACTTCAATTTATTGGATGTCCATGAGTTGGCCCTGGTGTAGTAGCAATTTCTACAGCGCTAGCACTCCCTGCTTTCACATTCCTGTCAGCTGGCCCAGGCCACAGCCTGGCAGAAGCAGGCATTGCCCATTGCTCCCTGCGCAGCCCTGATGCTCAGCTGCAGCAACCTGAGTGCTGGGGGGTGCAGGACAGTCACAGCAAAGCACAAGAGGAGACACCACTGAGTACGTGCTGGCAACAACAGCCACAGCATCAAGGCAGCAGCAGCAAGAGAGGAGGATGAAATGCCAACCTTGGAAGTCACAACCAGCCCTGAGAATGCTCAGCACCGGCTACAGTCTGTGCTGCATCTCTGTCCATGTGATGTCTCTGGTGGGATGCTCCAGATGAGCCAGCAAAGGACAGAGCAGAAAGCATATGACAAGAGCAAGAGGAGCCAGTGTCACGTGCTGATTCCCCCTCTCCTCCTTGCTGAAGGATGGTCTGTGCTTTGTCTAAGGGGAACCTCACAGGATTCAGCTAGAAATGGTGCAGATAATACATTGCAATTCTGAACACAGTGAACAAAAAGCACTTTGAAAACTCTTAGAAACGGTGTGAAATGATCTTTGAATGTTCAATTACTTTTCCTCCATACTCACTGCAAGCTTAAAAACTAAAACCACAGCCATAACCAATGTTGACAGGGAATGACAAAGACGCCGTACGCTGAGTATCTTCCGCGGTTAAGGCAGAACTACCTGTAACACCTTCTTTGTGTACACTACTTTATCCTCACTATATATAGGATTCAGCTTATTTGTCCTCAGAGAGAAGCCCTCACATGCCCACACGTAGGCATGCAGAAAGAACAAACTGTGCTACAGAGAGAAGAGGAAACCGGGAGCGCAGAGGTGGCATCCCCCCATGAGAGGCTCTTTCTTTGGATGCCTATTCCTTCGCACTTTCTCTTCTCTTTAAAAATATCTCTAAGTCACATATATTTAACTCCACAGTCAAACATCTTCGCTCTTCAGGCTTGTTAAACTCCAGAGGTGAGCTGGATTAGAAAACCCTGCACATTTCTCTGATCAGTAGAAACTAGTCAAGGCTCACAGGCTGGGACACGTCTGACATGATCAGGAGAACTTACCCAGCAGCCAGGGCTGAGAGCTCGGCTGGGGGCAAACGGGGAGCAGGAGGGGAATGTGAAGAGCCCGTGACAGACACCCAGCAGGACTGCCCCTGCCCGCACGGGCAGTTCTGTCAGGGGAAAGAACAAGACTGTCATGGTCACCAAAGGTCACCGTTCCCTTTTCTTCAGCCAGGGCATGGCTGGGAAACACTCCAGACCAGAATCCAGTGCTGCTGCAGGACATCTGCAGGTCCGAGTTTATTCCGGCAGCTCTGGAGCTGCCT
>NW_010407812.1:92675-95371 GCF_000710305.1 Buceros rhinoceros silvestris | reverse complement strand
ACTTGCAGTCTGGAGAGGAAAAAGACTTTTCCCCTTCCTTTCTCGGAATTTTGAAGAACAAATTCTCAGCCTGGCTTCGCGAGCCAGGTGCAGAGCATGAACGTGTCCCCAGCTCACCAACCCTCGCTCTCTGAGGACCTGGCTACACATCTTCTTCCTGACAAAGGTTTGCCGGTCATACACCACTGTGAGAAGTCTCAGGACAGTCAAAGCTCTCATGAGCTGTTTTAACTCAGAACTGACTCCACTGGAATTACTTAGAAAATAAAAAATGCAAATTCCAGGCGCTTCCCTGGCTTGAGAGCTGTGGCTTTCTGTAAGGCATGAGACTTGAATATATTTTAAGAATTTTGTGTACTCACAATGAAGAGAAAATTAACTTTGACACTCCCCGCCAAAATATTAGTATCAGGTTTTTAGTATTCTGCCCGGGAATAAGCAACTGGGAACCCAGGGGAAAAAAAAAAAAGATCATCACATCTCTACACATCACTTCCACAGAAATGCGAGTTTCCTTTCTCCTGACTGTAGCAGCCCACCCTATCTGGTTTTTAAATTTATGAAACATGGAGCCAAGCCTGCCCCGAAATCAGTTCTGGGTGCTGTAAAAATAGAGAGGAGTCCTTGTCCTCAAGGTTTTACAGCCTAAATGAAAGCAAATAATGGTTTAATGAAGGAAGCGCAGCCACTAGCCTAAGGTCACAAAGGGATTATGTGGCTTGGCTCGGATTCGTGCTTCACCAGCTCTCTCATCCCATCTCCCTAAACCAGACTGGGTTTCACTATTTCTCACTTTCTCCTTCACGCTTTCCCTTCCCCTGGCCTGCTCCCTGTCCAGGCTGCTGGCGAGGGTGCTGCTGCTGACAGCCTCACTCATCCTGACAAACACAATGGTATGTTCTGCTCAGAGCATGACTGGTGTCATTTCTGGTGTACCACGAGCTGACTGGACGATGGTGTGAGGAAGATGCCTACTAGTGTTATCAAAGTGCAAGTGATAAGAGCTGGCGGCATTTTTATTGAGCGTGGAGGGGCAGGGCGGGGAGTGCAGGCAGACCGGGACAAGAGAAAATATTCTTCTTACTTTGATATTATGGTAACACCAATCTGAAATGTTTTTCTTGGTGGGGGGGGAAGGAGAGGGGAACCAAACCTTGTTAATCTCTCACTGAAAAATATGTTAAGTTTCTACAGTGTTTCTCTACTCAGGGAGAAAGGAGAAGTTTTTGCACATCTGTGTGTCTGCGTGTACAAACCAAAGTGTCCTGGCTTTGACTGGGATCGAGTTAGTTTTGTTCCTAGTAGCTGGCCCAGCGCTGTGGTTGGGACTTAGCGTGAGCTGAATGCTGATAACACACTGATGGTTTGGTTGTCACTAAGCAGTGTTTATACTAAGTCAAGGGCTTTTCAGCTTCTCGTGCCCTGCCAGTGAGAAGGCTGGAGAGGCATGAGAGGTTTGGGAGAGGACACAGTCAGGACAGCTGACCCAAACTGGCCGAAGGGATGTTCCAGACCGTTTGATGTCATACCCGGTGTAGAAACGGGGCGGGGGAAAGCTGGCTGGGGACCAGTGCTCGGGAGCTGACTGGGTATCGGTCGGTGAGTAGTGAGCAACTGCATTGCGCATCACTTGTTTCGTATATTAATATTATCATCATTATTATAATTATCGTCCTTTTCTGTCCTATTAAACTGTCTTTATCTCAACCCATGAGTATTACTTTTTTTTCCCGATTCTCTCCCCTGTCCCGCTGGGTGGGAGCCAGCAGCTGTGTGGGCTTCGCAGCTGGCTGGGATTAGACCACACCACCAAGAGAGTTTCAGTTTTATTGAGAAACTTGTTTTCCCGTGCAAAAAAAAAGCCAGTTTCAGCAATCTGCATAAGTCTACATGGCAACCCCTCCACGGACAACCCCTCTGGCCAAGCTCTTCCTAAACACTGCCAAGGCCACTGGACGGAGGGGTGAGCTGCTGCTGTGTGGCAGGGAGTGAGCGTGCAACTATCCTTCCCCAGGCGAAAGGAGCCCCTTCCAGCTGGACATCGGCTCCCACCTGAGCGTGTTTGTCCTCCACCAGTTGCTGAGCAGCTCCTGAGGTTGCCAATGTGCAGCAGGTCCTTTTAGTCAGATAGCAGCTATCACTAAGTAAGGTTACAGAAATGCTTCCCAAGTGCAATAAAGTCACAGCTTTCCCAAGTATTGATAACAGGCTCCTGTGAAAGCGCAATTGAAATGAGTTTGGAGAAGACGGACCCCACAGCAGCTCAATGCCCTGTGTTGGGCCAAACCCTGGACTGTTTGGTGCAAAAGGCGCGTCGAGCAACCTGCAGCCCTCTGCAAACTCTGCTACCAGGTAGGAATGAAGCAACAAAGCAACATTTTGGAAAACCAGAAGCCCTTCTCAGGGTCACTTGTGATTCTCTTACCTTCCCTAAGACTATTCCCTTTTCTCCTGGGGCTGCGCAGAAACTGCGGGGCCCCGCAGCTGCCCGCTCGCCTCTGCCGCCTGCTCTCTCTCTCCCCCTGCTTCTCACTTTCACTCCCATTGGTTTCACGTTCCCTTTACCATGCGGAAAAGCTTTCAAGCTTATCCAGCCCAGCAGCAGGGTTTATCCTGGTTCCACCCACTGGGACTTTCCTAGCTTCCTTCTGCACAGCCAGGGGAAAAAAAAGGCAGCGGGCGGCATGCGGCACCTC
>NW_010407812.1:91433-92551 GCF_000710305.1 Buceros rhinoceros silvestris | reverse complement strand
GAGCTAGGTTTCTATTGTAGGCGGTGCATTCCTTGGGAGGGAGGGTGTGTGTGTGTCGGTGCCTTCCCACACTCGGGGCAGCTCTTATTTAATGGGGGTCTCCATGCAGGGCAGACGCCAGAAGAGATTTTGCCGTTCCCACTTCCCATCCAGGAGCAGCAGCAGCAGCTCGCATGGCAGGCGCTGGTATGGTCGAGGTAATGCTGGAGGAGGCGGCTCCTGGCACCAACCAAGCCTCCAGGGTGCACCTGAGGGAGGATTTGAGGAGGATCCGGTGCGCGGTGCTGCTGTGCCTGCTCTCCGTGCTGGTCCTCATGCTGTTCACTGCCTACCTGATGGCTGGAAACCTCCGAGCCCCCAGCTCCTGCGCTGGCCAGGTAAGAGACCGACACTGATTTCTGCCCTGCCGCCCTGCGTGGAGGAGAGCTCTGCATCTCGCGTCTCCGCAGTTGGGTTTGTTTGGGTCTTTTATTTGCTCTTTCGTGTTTCCTTAAACATGAGAAACTCACTGTAAATTCCTTCTTCCTTACACAGAGCAAATCTGGGATAACTATGGTTATTGTGTGGTCTTTTTAACCAATGGTTTCCATTCCTCTTGTCCGAATTTCACTAAAGTCACAGTACAAGGCACAACTTTAAAAACTCTAATCGGCATGCTGCGGGAAACGCTTTAAAAATCGCTAGTTGGTGGAAATCAGTGTGTCCCCACTGATTTCAGCCATATTTTGACACTGACTCATTTTCCTCCTTTTGGGTTAACTCTGAGACTTCCCCTCCAGCATCCTATTTCAGCAAACATCTGGTGACCACGCTGCTGATGTCAGTGTCAGTGCCCATCATCCCTCACAGGGCAGACAGCTACAGCTATCCTGTAATATAAATGCAAACTCCTGCAGAGAGATGATTTGAGATGATTAAGGAGACAGATCCTGAAGTTTGCATCCCATTTTTACTCCTCATCAAAACTTTCTCTTAGATCCAGAGATCTTCTCAGCTCTTTTCCTTGCAGACAGCTAAGCTCACTTTGCTCCTAGCACTACAAGCTTGTTTCTAATGCTCCTCTATGCCATCTCACTGCAAACAAATGCCTATTTCCACGGTAGAGTATGGATTCAGCA
>NW_010407812.1:86411-91355 GCF_000710305.1 Buceros rhinoceros silvestris | reverse complement strand
CAGCAGGACTGCCCCATGCTAGAAGGATACATGTATGCACAAATGTCTGAGGAATGAAGGTTTGAATTTTAGCTTCAAGTCTGAAATTCCCAACTAATTAGCCTGCTTGTTACATGCTCACTTCAGAACAGTAGAAGAAAGCAGGGTTAGTTAAGTGGCCTCGAAGGCAGATTTCTAACCCTGCACACATTTAGCCTATGACTGTGTGGGGAGCGTGACCTGCAGCTGCACTCGTGCATGCTCTTGACCTCGAGTCTGCGCAGCCGGCACGTGGAGCCCAAGCAATGCCGGCTTCTGGGTGCAGCATCTTCTGCATTCCCTGGATAGACCTCTGTGCCCGGCAGGAGGGAGATGCAGCCGCCCTGCGCAGTACCTCAGGCTGTTAAATCTGCCTGTTTCTTGCCCGTGTGAACCTGCGTGTTGCCGCGCTGCCCCTGTTTTGGCTGTTGAGGGCAGCCAGAGCAGTCGGTGCACTTGGAGTGAAGAGGCTCTTTGGACACTCTCAGCTGCACTGCTCTTTGTTTGCGTCCTGTAAGGTTGTTCAGGATAGAATAGTTCAGTTCTTGAAACGATCTTAGAGCGAAGTAATAATAAAATGTTAGCCTGTCTGATTGGACTAATATGTCCCTGTTGGAGGAGTCAGCAGAGAGAAGTATTTTGGTGAGTGGGTTTGGCTTCCTAAGAGGAAAAGCATGATGCAAGCCCTTAGATTTGCTCTGGCCTGGGCTACACTAGTGTGTATTTCCATGCATATGCACCAAGTCATTAAGGCGTAATATTCTCTCAGTGATGTAATGAGGTGATCAGAGGAGTTACAGCCTCTGCAAGTCCCAGTGAGGAAGAGAAAAATCATCAGGGCTGGCTGGCTGCCTGCTGCCTTGGTGCCAAGCCCAGCAGGTGCAGTGCCCAGCTATCATTCAGCTGGATCCTGCCCTTTCTGAACTTTCCGTTCAGTGCTGGTGGGTGACTGTATCGCCAGTGCTGTCCCACAACAGAGCACAGGCAGGTGGATCCATCTGCCCGGGTAGCTTTCTGTTAAATGCTCAGAGCTGTGTCTTGGGCTGAGCCCGGGTGCTGGTTCAGTCCCTGGAAATGTTTCTGGCCATAAAGGCTCTTGGGAAAATGTCTTTCTGCATTTCCTTCTGCATTTGAAGGGTTAGAACTGGATTGCTAAAGGATGACTTCCTCACGTGCCCCACTGGTAACCTGAATCAGGACTATGTTGGGGCCACATGCAGGTGCCAGTGTTCTCTGTGGCACTGGATTCGGTGTGCAGACGCTCTGGGCATACCAGGGGCAAGTGAGCAGCCCCGAGTTTGCACCAGGTGCATGTTCACTTGCTAGTCCTTGCAGCAGCCAACCCGTGGGAGAGTCCTCTCGTTGCCCCAGGACCAGAGCTCAGCCCACACATGCCACTTCTGCGCACTGGAAACAGTCCTGGCAGGAGGGAGGGACTCGGCAGCCAAGCAATTGAGAAGCAGATGTAGTAAATTCCTGAGCCTGTCCTTCCTGGAGCAAGGAGGAAGAAGGGAGCCTGGGAAAGTTTGTGCAACAGGGGTGTGCCTCTTCGATTTGCCTGTAGGAGTGGCAGTTTATTCATCTCTGCTTTTGTGTGGGCACACACAGTGTCACATTCCACCTCTGAAGGGATACAAGCTCACCTTTTCCTCTGGAAGCGTCCCTTTCAGGAAAAAGCAGAGCAAGTTATGTCATTACAGCAACACCTGTGAGCCACCGGGTTTCTCTCTCTCATGGTATAATGTGTCTTGCATGAATAATTCACGTCTGGTGATGGTTTCCTTGGACACCTTCCAGGCTCACTACACTACTTCCCTTTTGGAAATAGAAATCACTTTCTTTTGTTCACCAAGACCGAGTGAGGTGAGGAAATAGAGCTCTTTAAGCAATAACACATGGCTTGTGTTACTACCAGGGAATCTAGAAAAGACTCTAGTGGTGTCCTTCCAGAGGGAGGGCCAGGACTGCTGTGCATCCTTCCCCAAAAGGAAGCCAAGTTTCAGTCTGAGTGACCAAATCTGCAAAGGAAACGGCCCAGCAGTCTGAAGAGCATCTCTGGCTACCTTAGCAACCTGCTTGGCTAGCCCAAAACAGCAGAGCATCAAGAGCATCGAGAGCCGTGGTCTGGAGATGTTGGTACTTGGGCTTATTTTCATAGCATCCTTGGCATGGCAGGACCACAGGCAGCAAAACCTGCCCAAAGGATTGTACACAACCCTGTGTGCCGAATGAGCCTCGCAATGGAGAAGGGAGCTGCTGCAGTACAGGAGGGACTTCAGAGTCCTCACAGCTCCACCTGGATCCTGTCCAAAAGGATGAAGTCACAAAGCTAGCAACACAGCTCAGATAAGGACTGGCAGAACAGGGAGACGTGCAGAGCCAGGAGCCCAAATGGGAAGGAGAACCTGAAGTGGCTTCCTGATGTGTAGGGAGGGAGAACTGTCTGGGGAGGAGCAGTGAGCCTTGCGCCTGGGCCTGGGTGCGTGGGATTCCCCTTCCAAAAGTCCACAGCAGTGAAACTCCTGCCTGGCCACTGCTTGCTTGATGCGTGTGGTCCTCGTGGCTGAAGAAGCCAGTGGGCACGTGCCCTGGGAACACGCTTACACTGGGCACTAGAGTCCAGCCCAAATGCTCCCCCCGAGGCCAGTTTTGACTGGCACAGGACAGGCCCCTAAGAAGATGCCCAGCCCAGGCTATGCAACGTCCCCAGAGCTGGCAAAATTGCAGGTGTGTGAAACGTGTCTCGATATGCAGAGACCGCCTCTGTAAAATAGCACCTTGTGCTAAAAGCGGAGTGGATGGAGGTGCCGGGGGGGGGTTTCTTACAAATCTCCCTGCCTGCAGGGCCAAGCTGCTTTTCCCAGGCGATTCTCTAGCAGATCCCCCTGGCCCTTCCTGGAGGTGCGAGAGGCAAAGCGGGTGAACAGGGGGTGTTCAGCCCTTCTTGGCTTTAGTGATACAGCGATGGAAATGCCGTGGGGCTTTTGGACATTCTCAGTATCAAAACAATATAGAAGGGTTTTGCATACCGCAGTCCTCAAGACAATTAGAGTTGCCTGCCCAAGATGATGTTTGTCTGTAAGGTGGGATTTTCAGCATCAGCCAGTGCTGGTTACAGTCTCTCCTCAGTAACCAAATGGAAAATTGAAGCCATGCTGGGAACTTTTCAGAATCACAGCTAAGCAAGAAAGGAAAAGAGTGAAAACCACTAATTGTTTAAATGATCTCTCTGTTGTCTCCTGCTGCTTAGCTCTCCCTCTCCACCTCACCTACACCACCCAGGTACAGCATCCGTGCTATGTAGGGCAAATATTACTAATGCCTGGCCATCATGTAGCATTGACGAGCCCTAAAACATTTTCTATGGGAGGTTTAGTTTGTACCCTTATCAAAGTGCACAGTTGTGAAAAAAAATCTCCTACCTCTGCCAAGCAACAGAATAATTTCACACCTTGCAACACCTTGCTTGCTGCATCTACTGCACCACACTGATCTTCAGCTTCTATGAATGCAGCTCCCATACCCCGAGTTTCCATCTGGCCTTCTTTGGAACCAAGTAAATTGAGGTTGCATAAAAAGCTCCCCAGTTTTTAGGCAAAATCATTTTGTTGTTTCTTTATAAAGAAGCAGAATTCTTCCTGATATCCTTCCCACTCTCCCATCACCCCTGTTTGTATTGCAACATCTGAGTTTATATAAAGCACTTCGGCAGAAGTTGGGCTTTGAAGATGTAAACAGTCCCGCTGAAGTCGCGTGATTAAATGGAGGTTTGTGATTGACTTGTAGCTCATTGCAGTATTTAGCGTCCTTAGAAAATGCGTCACCCGATAAAAATCCGATGTGTAGGAAGCATCACATAAATAAGGGTGTAAATAGGCTCATATGCAGATACATCTGGCCAAGAGCAGCGGGGGAAAGCCTCCACACCGCTCTTGTGCTCCCCACAAGGGGACGGAGAAAGTCACCTGGCAGTGACTGGGTCACATCAAAAGCACAGCTGTGTTTAGAGAGCCTGGCAAGCAGACAGGACCTTGGGGAACGTTGTACTGAAAGGCCCAGACACGTCATGGCAGCACAGCATCCTCCTCTGTCAGCCCCACACCCAGCTCCTGCACCCCCGGCTCTCCTGGGTGCCGTTTCCTGCAGAGAACAGACTGCTGCATGGGCTAGGCTATATGGCTGTGCAGGTGGGGAAGGAAGGAAGAAATAGAGAATTTTCTCTGCAGTTTTCTTCCATTTATTTCTTCCAGCACATGGAAGCAACTATTTTAGAAATTACGGTTTTCTGCAGGAGCACATGGATGTTTACTGCTAGAAAAACACTAAAATATCTTTGGGCTTATTAGAGTAGCTAGCAGTCCCCTAACCCGGCAGCCTGACTCTTCTCCCACAAACACTCTCCTTTCCCCAGCCAATGTAAACTATCTATTTCCAGCTTCTCCTGCAGTATTTGAAGTTGTGTGAGACACAGCCACCAGCTTCAGCATCTGTGTGCTAATACTGTTTCAGCCTGGTTTTTAAGCAACGGGCGTCAAATGTGGAGCTGCAAGCTGATCGGTGGTGGTTTGCTCCCTCCAGTGTGTTCACTGTAGCTGTCCATAAACACCCCGTACCACACCAGTGTGCTCCTGACAAACACCGCATGACAGGGGCTCCTGGCACCCCTGAGAGTCAACTCTGAGCTGGCTGAGTTACCCAGGCCATCTGCTTTCTGCGACCACACCGCTGGCGTAGACCCACAATGAACTGTGCCCTGGGGAAGGTGTTAAGGATGCTCCTCACACCCCACGGGGGCTGGATACAGAGTCAGCATCCCCCAGCGTCCTCCAGTAAGGAGCCATGCTGCTTTACGAGCTGCCGTAAGCAGACTCACACCTGGCAAGAAGCAACTGGCTGCGCGCGTGCGATTACGCAGGACCAACCCTC
>NW_010407812.1:85538-86209 GCF_000710305.1 Buceros rhinoceros silvestris | reverse complement strand
CAGCAGGACCAGCCCTGGTAGGCGTGTGGCAGGCAGAGAGCAGCTTCCCTTCGAACCGCTTGACCTAAACATCAGAGCCGTTTGGCACGGCCCAGGGCCAGCCCTGCTGCCATGCACATGCAGCTTGGCACCCACACCTGTGATGAGTGTGCTGGTGTTCCGTGCTAGAGGAGAAGTAAGAGGCAAGGCAAGGGGGCTCACTCTGCCTTCCCTCGGAGGAGTGTCAGTGAGCCACAGAGCTCACCCTCTGCCAGCCGCATCTCAGACCTGCTCAGCTTCTTCCCGTTGTCCTAGGAGGCTGCCCAGCACTGAGGCAGACCTCAGCAATGGACACGCAAACGCAGATGCAGAAAGAAAAGTGGGTGTAGCTGACCCATCTCAGTCTCTTCACTAGCGTTATGGGTGAGTCTCTGCGGGTGCAGAGACTGCAGACGCGCTGAGTCTTGGGACAGGGGAGAATCGCTCTCATCGCTCTGCTTGCTCTGTTTGCTCTGCACAGATTGAAGGACAGGAGAGTCTCTATACAGAAAAGGTGCTCCAGCAATGCTGGCTGAGGCACCATCCCAAAGGAGGGTTAGTGATGGCTAATTCACACTGGCCACTCTGCCCATCCTCTCCCAGTGATGCCAACGGCTTTTTCCCCCTCTTGACAACACCGGGCATTTAACCAA
>NW_010407812.1:78753-85465 GCF_000710305.1 Buceros rhinoceros silvestris | reverse complement strand
TTCCCATCCTCCCCCAGTGAGCCCAACGGCTTGTCCAGCCTCTGAACAAGACTGGCATTTAACACAACAACCACTGCAGGAGCCCAGGTCCTGTCCCTGGCACCTTCTCAGAGAAGCAGGCGGTTTTAAACAAGCAGCAGAAAACTCTAGCAATGCAGCAAAGCCTTGTCAGGGCTTGCCCTTGTACGGAAAAGCTCTAGCTCTTTTGACTTTCTAGCTTTTATGCTACTACTGAGGCTATTCTGTTTTCTGAGATAATGCAACACAGCCCCTCTGTGGAGGTGCTGTGCACCCTGGAGCCATGGGCTAACTGCTGTCGATCTCTCCTGCAGGTCACAGGAGAGAGGGGCTCTCACTTTCTGAAGCAGCGGGCAGTATTTTCTGGTAAGTTCCCTTTGCGTACCGAGGTTTTGCAATCGCGGCTGCTGGTAGTTACCTCCCACCTGCCCTCCGCTCTCACCACCCAATCCCTCCCGAGCCAAACAAGCCAGGGCAGACAGAGGCAAACCTGAGTGCCGAGAGGCAGGGAGATAACTGTGGCCATGGCACAAGTGCAAGCGTTCCTAACCCCAGGGCTGGGCAAGCTCACTCCTCCCAGCACGGGCACAGACCTCCCCAGCGGCTCTCCGGGGGCGGAACATGGACTGGGGAGCCCAGGCACTCTTCTCTTCACCCTCCAGAGACATAAGACACGGCTGCGATGTGCCAGCCGACACTCAGCAGGCCTGGCAAGCTCAGTCATTTGCGAAGAGATTTTATTACCTCAACAGTGTCAATAAACAATCGTGGCAAGTGAGTCCTGACTCATGTATGCAGGAACGGAAAGGGGCTGCCCGCGGTTCCTCAGCGGCATCATTCACCGCTCACACCTCATTGACTCGAGTAACAGCAAACATCCTTACACCCCTTCTTCCTTTTTTCCCCCCCAGTTACAGACACACATTCCAGCGCAGAAAAGCCAAGAGCGCACCTGACAGGTAAGGCTTGTTCAAACCTGAAGCGTTTCCCGCGGGTGTTAGAGCAGATGTCGCAGTGCCGTGATCTTGGTTTGTACGGGTCTGACAGGATCGGCTGTGGCAGGAAACATGGGGAAATAATCACCAGCTTTGCCTTGCTGACCATGACAGATTTACCACAGCCTGTGTGTGTAGAACAGCGCTCAGGAAGGAGGTAGCTGACAGAAAATTTTCTCCTTGCCGTATTTCCAAACTGTTTATTATATCTGAACAGAAATAGATGCCTGGGATCTTAGTGATCTTCTGGATCCCCTAGGAATGGCAGGGTAAATAGCCCAAGGGAGCCCTCACAGAGCAGCGAGTTGGGAATAACTACCAGCTTTGAAGCAAAATCATGTCAAATAAGACAAGTTTTAGGGCCCTTATTTTTCTGCAAGGTCTGACTTGAGCCACACACACCCTATTGCCATCGAATAGCCTCCTGTTTTTAGTGGGACCATCTCTGACTCACACTGGAGAAAGCAAGGGAAGAGTTACGTCCAGCTGGACACCTCCAAGCCCTCATCTCGTGTTAGGAAGGTGCCATCACAAAGCACTGTTGCTGGCTGGGCTGACATACATTTCTGAGGGGCTGCCAGCATTTGCCAGGCCACCATCTCACCACCTCAGCCTTGAAGGTGTGGCTGTCATCACACCAAGGACACTGTCCTGAGCCCCCCCATCCACTCCAGCTCCACCCACCTATAAAATTTAGGCATTACCAGAGAAGAGGAAAAGTTTCATGGCTGGTTCCCCTGTGGATGGAGTTGAGTGCTGAAAGACTCTCCAGCCACTCTGACCTAAGGCCGTTCATACCTCTCAAAAATACGGCTCATGGCAGAGGATTCTCCAGCATCTCGTGTGCTGTCCCAGGGGAGCACTTCAGTAACTTGAAGCACGCAAGAAGCAGCATGATGCTTCTCAGAAATTCACCTGCAGGGTTAAACCACTCAGTATGTCGGGGCTGATCTCTCTCCCATCATGGTTTACTTTTCCTAATCCACAAGCTCCTTCCAAACGCACATCCTTGGTCCGTCCCCTGTCACTCGCGGGTTGCTAGAGCTCCAGAACTGACCTGTCCTTGTTCAAAATCACATCTTTGCTGAAGTGCAGGTTTGCAAAAGAAAAGGATCACGTCTGCTAGAGTAAGCCTCTCTGTTCCCCCTGAGTCCCCCAGTAGAGAGCCCTAGAGGCTCCCAGTGCAGCTGACTCAGAAGAGCGCCAAAGCCCAGCGCTGCTGATGGGAACTTCCCTGGCTTCCACAAAAGTCCATTTGCCACAGGGAAGCACCCAACAGTTTTCTTCAAATTTCCTCAGGCCCCTCAATTGCAAAAATTCCTTCACCATCATTCCTGAGCAGTCTCCCCGTCCTCTTCAACCTGCTGGTTTGGGCCAGTCACTCTGGACCATATCAAGAAGCATGAAAATGGAAAGGCTAAGGGGATTTCATCGTTCCTTTTCTGTGCAAAAGGCTACACCCAGACGACGTAGCCATCAGAGATCCTAATTTCCATGAACTTCTCTTGGACCTTCTTTTAGCTCAAGCATAATTTTGGTGCTCTACCTTGTGGCAGTGATTTCTCAAGCTTAGCAGTGCATTGCAGTCACAAAATATTTCCTGTTACTTTAAACTCACTGCATAATAACTTCTTGGGGGCCACCTTGGTCTCCTCAAAAAACCATGAAGAGTCAAGGTGGTAGACTACAAACTCTTATTTGTCGGAAATCTCTTCCAGATCTCTACTCTCTTTGCCTTTTTCTAAGTTTAGGTGTGTATATTCTGCAGGTGGGAGCAGAGCAGTGAGAGGAAAGAAAACTAGCCGCAGTACTTCCATGGGAACGCACCACTGAATTAGCAGCAGCAGAATGACTCCATGTTTTGGTCCCTATTCCTTTATGATGATCTTTCCACTTGCTCTTGTTAACAGACTCTGAGCATTTTGAACTCACCCAAACTGGCATCAAGATCTCCTCTCCTAGGGCAGCTACAGCTGGTGAAGAATGGCACAATCCAGGGGAATCCCTACAAGGGCTTTTCTCCATCCCCCTTCTCTCCTGTGCACTGATGTACAGTTGTGCTGACTGTGCCAAGCCATGCCATGCCATGCCAAGCCATGCCATCATCCCCTCTCTGACTTACTTGGTTGCACCTTGGGTCAAGATGCAGACTAATGCCTATTCCTTCTTGTCACCAGCCTGCAGCTCACCCCACTAAATCTGGCTGGAGCATCACTTTCTGGTTCCACTTGCTTGTTGGAAGTAACGACCTTTTAAGGGCAGTTATTAAACTTCCAGGGTACAATCCTGAGCAAGAGACCCTGCAGCCACGGGACTTTGCAGTACCTGCTGTACAAGGGCTTTACTATAACAGGAGACTCGGGCTCTACTCTGTTGCTGAGACCAGGAGTCTGGCCTCAGAGGACAGTGTTCAGCATCAGGCTCTCACACCGCTGAGGGCTACGAATCATAGAAACATCTCTAGTTCAGCACTATGCCGCAAAATGTACCCCAAATCTCCCAAGCAACAGGGATTCTCCAGCGAGGGACTAAACCAAAAGGGATTTGGGGAAAGGAGAAGTAATTTCACATGTAAGGGATGCCAAAAATTTATAGTGGATCCTTTACAGTTAAAGGAGCTGTAGCAATGAATCCCTTATTAAAATTGGATTTTATTTACTTCAAGAGCAAACATAATAGGTAAATTTGCAGGAAGTATAGCTCCATATATTTGTGAAATAAATAAATGACAAGTACAAAGTACAACTGCTGCTAGAAAAGGAGCCGTACTGTATTCAAAGGCACTTGAACATGCATTTTTCCTCTTGACTGGTAGAGAAAGCACGGAAAAAACTCATTAAATTCAAAACAGAGAGCATCGATAGAGTGAGCTTTATCCTCAAAGGGAGGTTATAGCTGTAAAACTTAGAATTGCCTAATTCTAGAAGTTATGAAATGATGTACACTTCATTTGAGATGCCTGTGAGTTACAAAAAACATTGAAGAACTGGGTGTCAATGACATTTTGAATGCATCATTCTGGATGGAAAAGACATATTTCACATGCAGTTTCTCTTCGCTTTCCCCCCAAAAATTCCCAAGATGGAAAAGAGCCCAAGACATTTTCTGGAAAACACTTTACTCTTTTCTGACCCTTCCCATCTCAAACATGATCGTGCCTCCACCAGCTGATCTCAGGGAGGTGTTACTCCAAGCTCGTGTAAATCCTTAGAGCGACCCAAATGCTCCTTTAGATTTGCCAGGGCTCGGAGCCCTCCTCGGACACCCGATGAGGGCAGACCAGGAGTACCTTCACTTTCTTTATATCACCCTCTCTGTATCCAGCAAAGCTCTGTTGGCTCTAAGCCTCAGAGACCATATGACACTTGTATAATTGTCTTGGCTTGCTATCACAACCCTTATTGTTCTCTCACACCGAAATACCCTCCTCATGTTCTTTGCCTCCTGGGGAAAGACCTGAAAGATTTGATACTTCCGCAGCACTGACAGCCAGGCTGGGGGAAAAAGCCATTGTTTTGCTGTGCTCCTCGGAGAATAAGCAAGAAACTGCACTCCAAACACCTTTTTGTCTCCTTTGAGATTATTTATTGCCAGAAGGAGTGGGAAACAGATACTGGCAGCTGAGCACATGCGTTTTTCTGAATCTCATTTCACCCAGGATAAACCTAATGGTTATTGCCAAGAGAATGTCAAAGCTTTCCCTTGCCTGCTTTCCCTTTGCCTCCCTGCCCGTGCACACACACCCCTTCCCCAAATACTGAATCAAAATCAGCTTTAAACATTAACTCAAGCTCACGAAAAAGGTCGCACTTCCTGGAAGTCAGTTACCTCAGTTTTTCCCAGCGTTTAACATGGATTTTCCAGTTTCATTTTAATACCTGGCAGAATCTTAATGGTTTTTATTCTCCTCCTCTTCACTGCCACAGCTGCTGTTTTAAAACAACTTTATGTGACAGGCAGTGAAGAGCAGAAAGAACTCTTTTGCCTCTCTGTAAACAAATGAGTAAGTGCTAGGGCTTATTTTCCTTCTTGTCGTGTGAGAGGAATCTGGATGGTGGGGAAGAGGCAAAGGGAACAGGGCAGCAATTCCCCAATCCTTTCCGAGGTCCTGCAGCCTGGCAAGCATCCTCAGCTTGGATCACACTGATGTTAGGGTCTGGATCAGAGCTCTGCTTGTCATCCGCTACCCACAGTTCTGGGAAAAAGTCTGAAGGAAAGCTGAGGCTAACACCAGGCTTAGTGTTTTGTTCCAGCAATGCTTTTATTTTTCTTTTTTTTTAAAAATAAAAAGAGATAAAAATGGTTTTGAACATAATACGTTGCTTTGGAATTGGGCCTTTTGAAGCACAGTGGCGTCTCCTGAGTTTTTGGTTAAACCAAATGACACTGGTAAACCAAAGGCAACTCTACAGCAAAAGATTTCATTGCAAACACTCAGGAAGAAAAGCTTGACCCAAGGGCTAAGAAACCCAAACACCCTTCAGAAGCCGCTTGGCAGGAAGAGAAATTGAAGTGTCTCAGTGCTTGGTGATCATGCTGATCGTGGTGAAAAAGTCTAAGAAACGTAACAATGATCCATCGCTACTGAAGAAAATGGTGCTTTCATATTTCTTATGAGTTCCGAAGCGTTAATTACCCGTGTGTACCACAGCCCCAGCACTGGATTCACTTAAGGACAAGGTTTTCACTCTGTAAATAGCTGAGATGGCAGCCTGGAGCTGCAGGGTAAAGCAATCTGTATTGCTCCACAGTGCCTTGAGACTCCGCCTTCAGGAAGGACAGTCTCATCGTTCAAGATCTGGCCCATAAGCAGATCTTAGCCCTCACTGGCCAAGCATTTCCAAAAGCATCCTTGCCTTTCACTCCAGGTTACTCAGATCTGAGCACCCTATGGACACTCTCCAGAATTATGACTGGGCAGTTGGCCTGCAGCCGGTTCTCCTCAGTTTTCAAGCTGTAAAACAGGAACCTTTCCGTCCCAGCGTTCTGATGACCCTGTTTCAATTGCCTGCCCTTTGGAATAGAGATCCCCTGTTACATTCACCAGCTTATCTCCGGCTGTAGCAAACTAACCCACCTCTTCTCCCTCTCTCTTCCTCCCGCAGTGAAGAAACAAGATTTTGCCAGCACTGTGGGAAACTATCTGCCCGTCCTGCAGTGGGAAGACAAGCGAGGCTTGGCCTTTACCAAGAACAACCTGACTTATTCCAGCAACGCACTGGTGATACCTGTATCTGGGGACTACTATGTCTATGCTCAGGTCACTTTCCGAGGACCCACTGACACAACCAGCAGAACTAATTCTGTTACTGAAATCATCACCAAAGTCACTGACAGTTACCCCGAGCCCACCCAGCTGATGACTGGCACCAAGACCCTCAGTGAAAATGGAAACAACTGGTTCCAGCCCATTTATCTGGGCGCCGTGGTCTCCTTAGAAGTAGGAGATAAGCTCATGGTCAACGTTAGCGACATCAAGCTGGTGGATTACACTAAGGAGCACAAAACCTTCTTCGGAGCCTTTTTACTGTAGGTCTCCGGCATCAGCTGGTGGGGGGGTTCCCTTCAGGGCCCTGGTGTGACCTGGGTGGACCTTGGCTTTGTGGGTGCATTGGGGTGTGATCTCTGTGCTGTTACCCTTCTTCTGTACTGTCACTCCTCTGCAGCTTCCTGAAGCATTAGATGAAGGGGTAGGGAAA
>NW_010407812.1:30749-78695 GCF_000710305.1 Buceros rhinoceros silvestris | reverse complement strand
CGCGCACTCCTCTGCAGCTTCCGAAAGCATTAGATGAAGGGGTAGGGAAACCTGAAGCCACAGGCTGAATTGAAACAAACCACACAAAACCAAAAAACCCAAAAAAACGAACAAAAAAAAAAACCAAACAAAAAAACCCCTGAAAAATGAAAGTCAGACTGGAGGAAAAAATTTATTTTTGAAAGTAAAAACCGAGAGCTTTTCCAAACATTGTAAGCTAGGGAGGAATTGTTTAGACCTGTGGGTAGGAATACTGATCTTGAATATTGCAGCTGGGCTGCTTCACTAACTCCACCTCCAATGTACAATTTCCTCAACTCAGAAAAACGTTCTGACCTTTCTCCAGCACTTCCACTATAGTTTTGCATGACCCTTCTCCAGATTCTTGGTTCTAAAAGGTAATTACTTTTCATAATTTCCTTGTGAATAGATTTGCTCAGTACTTTGCACTAACAGAAAGCTCAGATTAATAAGTAACTGCTTAATTTATCACTTCCAACTTCCCTGTAAAGTAGATTAAAATTATATTGCATGCTTTGCAGAAGCTACTTGAAATTTTTTTTTCCCCAAGAAATTGTTTACAATTCTTTAAGTCAACATCCAGCCTCAAAACTGTATGTAAAATTTCTAGGGAACACACACAAATGCTTTCTGTTTAAGCGTGGAAGTGGAATCTCCCTGCTAGGTTCTCACATTAGAAACAGAAAGGACAAGGCAGAGACAGGCCCGCAGCAAAATTTTCCACACTTTTTAAATCAACCACTGAACTTCTCAGAGAAAAGTTCTGCAATACCTTTCCACTAAGTTTAATGCAAAGCAAGTGCAACTGAAGAAGTCACTGTCTCGGTGCTCCCCCTTGCAGCCGTTGCCAATGCCGCAGTGGTCCCCTCACCGCAGGGGACTCCCCAGCCTGGCCCTGGGTGAAGGCCAGCAACCAGTAGTCCCTACACAAGGTCCCTACAAAGACACGCTCATGGCATGCCACAGCCACGTGCAGAGCTCATGAACGTTTAGCTTCCCACCTCACACTTATTTATTTTCACAGCCCTTACCATCTGTCAGGGAAATTCCCCAGCTTTCCTTCTCCTCCCACAAGTACATCACTACAATGACTCCAGCCACGCTCTCCTGGACTGGGTCTTTATACTCTTAACTGCTCAGGTCTCACACTTGAGCATCCACTACCCAGCTGCTCTGCAATGACCAGGCTTCGCTCCGCAACTCTTCCTCTTCCCTGCCTCGCCTCACTGGACCTCATGCTTGACTAGAAGTGACAGCAAGGTGTGATTGCCTAGTTAGCGTTAAAAAGCCTCGGTGGGGCCCAACAGCACGCTGATAGCGTCAGGGAGGCACTGAGGCTGGGCGATACCTAGCACTGGGGATGGGGGGGTGTAGCTGAAAAGCTCAAATGGGCAGAGAAATTCTCTGGTGGAGACAGCCCAGCCACAAAAGACTACGTGATATTGCAGTGAGACCAGGCTGCTTTGTCCACAGCGAGCAGGAGGCAATTTATTGCTATTTAAAGATCTGTTTGAGCTGATGAGGAAGTCAGTAGCATGGCTGAAGTGAGAGCATAGAGAAAGGCCAAGGCGGACTGAGGGTGCAGAGAGGAGTAGAGTTGGAGGAGGGAGATCCAGGCAACACCAGGATCTCTGCCTCTTCATGGCTAGGGGTAAGCATGACTATACCTCTTAAACCTAGCAGGTCTTTTCTGCAGTAAATCATCTCAGAAAATGCAGCTTTTTGGCCATCCTTCCCTGTCCTGCAGTGCCCATAGCAGGTCTCAGCCTTTCACTGTTTTTATCTACACTGAGGCAGCATTAAACACATTGGAAAAGCTCAGGGACTGCCATCTTGCTCTGCCCTTCTTTCCTCAGTGGGTGACCTTCTTGCTACCAGATTCCTCTTGAGTCTAGTCATTGGGTGTTGGTCCGCTGTACAACACTGCCCATCTAGAGGACCTTGACAATGTCCCTGCATCAAACTTCATTACAGTTTGGCTTCCCGTCCTTTCTTTGACTTGTCTTTTTGCCTTCCCCACAACAACACCTCAGCTGTCTTCTTGATCCCTTTCTCCATGGGCACCTTCCTGCCTTCTTGGCCCTATCTGTTAGGTGTAAGGACACTTCTTTGTCCAAATCTAATTTTCTATGTGCAACTTCTCTCTTCATAGTGTACAGAGAAAACTGACATCTGAATACAAGTTAGGATGGCAGAAACTAAAGGCAATGATCCTGCTAGGAGATGCAAACATTCTTGGCCAAAACATCCTTGTATGTTTTTATTAGCTATTCACTTCCATCTTCAAGTTCTTACTCCTGTGTTTCCTCCACCTGTTCAGCCTTTCCTTTTAAGCTGTAAGTAAGTGGCAGAGTGGTTATTCCCCATGTATCTGTTTACATGCAACCTGGCCCTGTTACTTCTCAGAAGGGTGTCTGGTCATTGGGCGCCTCAGCAGGGCTGTTCATATTGCTCAGAAACCCCCCACTACCACGGTAAAGTCTGGTGAAATCTCATTCTCTTGACAGCTCAAGACAAGGTTATTCTCTGGGAAACCCTAAGACTTTCCATACCTCCGCTTTTCTGTCAACACCCATGTTGAGTCCTTCTGAGCTTCTGAACCCTGAGCTGTTGATCCCCAAATGGGATCTGAGCTTATGAAAACATGGAATTTGCAGTTCTTGCAGATCACCACGTTAGGCACTTTAGGTGACTAACACACAAAACGTGGTAAATCTCAGAAAGGGAAGACTTAAAAGTGACCTGTCCAGGATAGGTGACTCTCAGCAGCCAGTCAGGAAAGCTCTGTGGAGTGTTGTATAGGATGAATTCGGTTTATCTGTGAAGAAAATTGGAGTGTAAATTCTAGCTGTTCTGAGACATTGCAGAAATTCAGAAAGCTCTTTATTTCTACAGATGAGACGATGTAGCGTTCTTCTGAGGCCATAACACAACCCTGATTTCCATAAAAACTGCATTTAAAGTCATCATCGCTTAATGCCTGGTGAGCTGGATGATGGTAAATACGAGGGCTGGGGGGAGGAGTGGTGAATGCAGCGTTCAGCATACAGAGCCTTCTGTGGGATATATACACATACATATACATTTGTGTATATTCCATAGGAGTTTTGGGAAGCCCATTGGCAACGACGAGCCTTTTCCACCACGAGGCACAGAATTTGTGTCCGCTGTGCACTAACGATAAAGTTCACAAGGAAAAAAATGGCTGCTCCAGCTTCATTACAGGTGTGACTCTCTTGATGCATTATCCATGGCACAAAAATATTTATTTTAGTCCAGTTAGAGCAAGCTTTTGCACACACACATGAACTTTTAGCACACTAGCTCATTTTCTATGACATGAGGTCATATATCTGGCATTGCTTGTTTTAAAGTGGTGCACTTATTAACCCACACTTCTACCCCAGGGGAAAATCTCTCTCCCTTTTTTTCATTTTCCACTCTCAGTGCTAGAAGTGTTTCTGCAACAGTGACCAGTAAATATAACAAGTATTCCGGGGCTGATTCTGAGCCTATTGGCTATCAGATATTCCTCCCCAGAAGTCAGTGGCAGGAAGTCAGAGTGAAGCCACTTAAGCAAGATAGAGGACAAGCTTAAAGAGAAGTATCTCAAACAGGCTGAACCCACGCTGTGGATTCTCCGATTTTTCCAAAGCTAAGTGATCTCAGAAACGCCTGTCTATTGGACTCAGAAATTTGCTTTAACAGACGTAGTTTCTGGAGATGTGAAATGCAAACGCATCAGCATTTTCAATTGAGTAAGATGATGAAATCTGGTCATGTGAACGACTGACCTTTCAATCTGTGGTCAAACTGAAAATATGTTTTGTTTTGGGTGGATGTGAAACTAAAACGGTTATAAGAAAAAAATCCGAGCTGGAGAAAAAGGGTGAAATGGGCAGCTCATGCTAAATGAGCTAAAAATAGACGAGGTTAGGTTTTGAACCTTACATTTCTTAGGGGGAAAAAACATTAAGCACTTCTCTGAACAAAGCCATTTAAAGAAATGGAACAGATATTTATTTTTGTAAAATATGAAATCTGATAAAAATATTTTAGTTCTTAGTAATTCTTTTCTTCCCTAATCTCTTTGATCCCAAAAAACTAACACTAAGCATAGCCTGAATTCACAAAAAGGTTCACTTACCTGCTGCTTCCTTTCGCTTTAAAAACTAAGTATTGCTAAATAAGCACTAACTTTCTCTCCGTGTACCTAGAGAAGTAAATTTAAATCAAGCTATAAGGACCACAGCTTCAATCTTACCAACATATACTTGTGCTGTACTTAGTCCTGAGCATGAGCCTAACTAAAGCGAGCCCAGTTTTCCTATTTGGTGTATGGGAGTAGTAAAATCTACTTTGCTTAAATTAAAAGCAGATAAACGTTTTACCTGTGTTTACCCTCCACGACATTATTATAGAAGCCACGTTCCCACTCAAGAAGTGCTTACAGGGACCATCTCCAGCACGTGTATGTTGGCAGGGTTAGGGTCTAGAGGTGGAAAGTTGAAGGTCCTGTTCCTCAGCGAAACATAACCCAAAGGGTGACAAGGATGCTGCTGAGATGATTTTGGGCGTAACAGTTCAGTGGATGGTAGGATGAGCAACCTCCTGCAACAGAGGGACACTACCAGGCTGTGCCGAACAGCCCGAGGAGAGTGAATCAAGGGCGTCTTTTTCAACAAGCTGTTGCAGAATTTTGATGGAATCTCATTGTTCGTCTTTGTATGGTGTAATTGACCGCGCTGTCCTTTGGTTTATTTATCTCCTGAGTGGCCCGTCATTTCAGATGAGAAATGAGGAGAAAATGCATTCTTTAGAAGAATCAGAAAATGTCCAGAAATGTTGCCCAGATCTGGGTGTTAGACACCAGTATAGCATTTTGCTATTGAAAAGAGTTTTATATGAGTGATTGTATATTGTCTTGTGCTTCAGAACTGATGAGTGTCTTTACCAGTAGAACTGACTTAGCTTCTTGTTTCCAAGTTTTATGATATTAAAAATGCCAGTTAACTAAAAGGACAGCTTCCAGGCCTGGTCCCCTTCCAAAAACACTAACCAAGCAGCACGTTGAGAGCAATCAGCTAGTACAGCCAGATAATGCTGATGTCTAAGAAACCTATTTTGTTGTGTTAACATGTGAATGATGCAGCATTTTATTTAGAGGTCCTTCACCAGGGTGAACTTGGATTCAGACTTCCCCCCCCACCCAGGGGGATTATAGACACTTGCATTTCAAAAGGCTAAAACATAATGCTTGAGCAGATTTTCAGCCCCTTTTCCCCTTTGTAGCACCTTTGTTCCCTCTTTTCTGTTATTTCTTAGCCTATTTTGAAAAAGCAAGTCCTATGGAAAAGGAGTGTTCATCAGAAACTACACCACAGCTGTACCCTTGGCCCGCTGAGTTGGGGACCGATGCTCCCGCTGAGCACCCAAGGGAGACAGGAACCACAGTGTCACCACCTGGCCAAAGAGACTGGCTTCCCCTATCTGCAAGCAAACTACGAGCACCTCGGCAGTTTGAAACTGAGTATTCCCAGTTGCCCAGCTCCTGGATGCCGGGCACAACCCAGCTAGGAAATTTTGCACAAAGGAGGGTCAAAGTCTTGTTTGAAGGCAGCAGAGCTCCAGGCAGACCTAGCCCTGTTCTAACTTGAGCTGCCCTTACGCTTTCAGCATAATAGCAGCTTTATTTCCAACATTTCTTTTGTTATCCTGGCTTGAGCACAGAGTATCATACTTAAATTTCTTCAGAAGAGGTTTCTGGTTAAGAGCTCAGGCTCAAGGAAGTTTTTCACTTGAAATCTCTGACATAGAACATCTGTTTACCCTGGTGTCCATCCACTTGCAAACACCCAAGATGCTTTGTTAGCAGCCTCTGTAGATCAAGCAAGAGATAATCAGACCACTTTCTCCTACAGCACCAAAAACATGTGGTTTGTTTTCTTTTTAAAATCAAATAGCTACCTCATGTCTAAGATCAGCAAAAGCAAGGTGTGGTTTTATTATTAGTCTTCTCTGTTTTAACTTGGGCTAGGTAGAAGTCTCTTGGTTTATTGCCATTTTACTCTGCTTTGCACACATAAAGTAATAGCTTGACTTAACTTCTTGGTGGTCTAAATACACTGACACATAAAGTCCATTGACGTGAGCACTGTGCTTCATCTTGGCTACCTTTGATGAGGCAGAAGGTGTCTAGTCTCAATAAATTTCCCATCTCCCTCTGTAGCAAGGTGGGGGGAGAGGTGCACATTTCCAAAAGGCTGCACATGCTCAGGGAGGTGGTTGCAGAGGGATCTATATAGTATTTTTCTAGCTAAATGCAAGGTAAGGTTACAGCAGCACTCAGGCTGACTGCATTGCTCTCACTTTCTCAGGGGGCCTGATAAAGCTGCCCAGCTACTGCCTGGGCAGAATCCCCAGAGGGTTTAGTGTTAACAAATACACACAAGGACATGAATCTCGAGAGAAGGGAGAACCTCACTTTCATACGATGAAGTTGTTACTCCACGTAGTTCATCCTGCAGAGTAGACATTACCCACGAGAGTTTAACATTCCCAGATCTCTTCTGTTGGCCAAGATCCAAACCGCAGCTGAATCTGCTACTTGCCAGCTTTGTTCTTGCATGAGGACCCCTTTTCCAAGCTGGGGACAAGCTCACTGTCACAGCTGATCAGTTTTTGGGGAAGAGCTTTGAGTTCTGTCTGGCAGGGCTCGGAGACTTTCTCCCCTAAGCATCTTGCGGATGGAGCACAAGCTGAGACGAAGTAGGAGTGATCTGCACTCACAGGAAGGGCCTGGGCTATAAAAATTTCTGCTCACGGACAGGCAGCTGCGTAAGGGAGATGTTTTCTAACACACTCAGCGTGTCAGACAGGTTCCCAAAGGAAACCAGGACTCTGCTCTTTGAGACCTGGTGCCAGAACTAGGAACGATTCTCTCCAGAAGTGCAAAAGCAGGAGCCAAGTTTGTCGACAGTGACAGTTCCAGAATCATTTTGCCTTAGAAGTATTACTCTTAAATCCTTTGGAACAGCAGGAAGGACATAGCCTGAGAAGTTATAACCTGGATTACTAAGCACCGTAAGTCAGGGGTACTTGGGTTTATTGCTGAATTATGAACTAAACTAGCTTTGCAGATGCTCTGATTCCTGCACAAATCAAGCCATGTCCTTTCATTGATTGTAGAGTTTTATATTAAAACGTCAAAGAGGCCCTGAAAACATTTGCTGCATATTTATTGGTACTGTATATAGAGATGTCTTAATTTTATGCAAGAGAAATTGTAAAAACCACAGTATAAAGTTTAGATCTATTATACTGAACAGCTATTTCTTTTATAAAGTAGTTTTGACACCTTCTGAGAATGAAGTTTATAACTAGGTCTTTAAAACATACTTTGTGTCTTAAAGCAAAAAAATAAAGGTATTTCTTTTGATTCAGATTTATTCCCGAGTCTGTCTTTATTCTAATAAGCACCCACCAAGTCCTCATATTTACAGCTAGGAAGAGTAGACATTTACCCATGCCAAAGGGGATGAATTGTGCTGCCCAGTGCTTGTTATAGGTGGTTTCTCAGGTTTGTGGGTTTGTTTGGTTTTTTTTACATAAACTATCAATCACATACAGAATACCCATAGAAAACTATTAGTGAAATTCTTGCCCATTTCAGCCTGAAGATGCAAACAACCCTGGAGCACAGGAGATCAGTCTAGACTGGGGCAGGATCTCCTTTTTGGACAAAGCTTCGGAACATGACATTTGTGTGTCAGCATTCCTGTCTCCAGTTGTTCATTCAGCAACCTGTACCACATGAAAGAAACCTCAGAGGCCATAATTACACCCTCTCTCCTTCCCAGTGGCCAACCCATGAGTCTTTTTGGCTACCAGATTCATCCTGAAGCCACAGGAATTAGCATGGATGCTAATAACCCACAGAGGGGCTGACTCACTGCACCATGTGAGGCCAGCGAGCAGAGCTCCCTACCAGGGCTCCGTGTCAAAGAGGCGACTGCACATCTTTCATCAGAGAGATCATGAGACACTGATAGTGTCAGCTGATAAAAAAATACCACTGAGCAAGAGTTATTTTTCTTACCCTGCTATTCCTTCATATGTTGTTAATCTCTGAGGCAGGAAGAAAAGAGAGCAGGCAGGACATTGCTGGCTCATCACCATTTTCCCCTTTATGGCCTTTCCTATCTGGCTCTTCAGCAAAACCAGATATTTCTAATTTTATTCCCCCTTTTCACCCATCCGCTTTGGGACAGGCAGTCAGAGAGAGCTGGGAGCCCACCCTACAGCCCTTCGAGAGCTGCGCTCCAGGCATTCAAGGAGCATGGCAGAAGGTTGCTCTCCGCCACAGCACAGCCTTCCCACACAGCAGGAACGTGCAAGGAATTTCAGCAATCATTCCAATAGACTCAGACATCATCCGATTAGAACACCATCTCCTCACTCACCCCGTAGTCACCACCATAGATTGATTACTTGGAGAGAAACCAGAGAAAGTCTTTGGCTGAAGTAAAGCACTACTCAACTGAGAGTCACATGCAACAGGAAACTTCAGATAAGCATGAGCCTGAATTATTGTTACTTGAGTGGTTTTTTTTCACTCGGGTACTTAAAGGAGTCAGAACTAAGTAGCTGAAAGAAAAAAAAATTACCATAAGCAGTCAGGCTCCCTCAGCTTCCCTTACAACCAGCCCAAATAAAACATTAGGCCTCAGTTTCCCTCCATACCTTCAAGAGATCAACACATCCAGCCACTTGAGCCCCACAACACACCAAAGCACCCACTGCAGACCCCTCTCGTGGCCTGTAACAACCCACCCCCACAGACCCAGCTGCCTTTCCCACTGCCCTTTAATTCACCTGCAGGAGCAGAGTGAGGTGGAGGCTGATGGAGTCAATTAGCTCTCATTAACACCTTCTTGACAAAAGCAGGTGTGAAGGCACCCTGTCAGCCCACCTGCAGGTGCCACTGCCCTGGGAGGGATTCTCCAAGCCTGCATGGGCTTGGACTGGGTCTCTGTACTGCGCCCTCCTCTTCAGGAAAACACAACAGTTGACAAAACCCCGCTGTCTCGGTGCTTTCCATGGTCTCTGAGCTGGAGTTCCCTCCCGAGCGCCCAGCCTCCGAGCCACGGGCAGGTTCCTGCTCCTTTAATTACTTTTCTGCCTGTGCTTTTGCTCTGATTTGAGTGAGGTGAAGAAGAACCTGCCATTAGACTTCTGCACCCTCCTTGCAAATGGTGCCCCGGTCCCCATCCGCAGATACCGAAGTGTCTCTCCTTCACTAGCGAACTCCTCGCTCTCAACAATATTTACTGCTCTACGTTGGAGAACACAGTACTTGTAATCTACTCTTTGTTTTCCCTGTCCTTACAGGCTTCCCTTTACACATTCCAGAACTTTCAGCAGCAGCCTGTAAAACAGCCAGTCTACAATGTCCCGTAAGTGACAAACTGCATCAGTTATCAGGAACGAATTCCAAACACCACCGAGTGCTCTGATGCAGTCACTTGAAATATTACTTGTTTTCTCAGGAATAACTGGTGTATTCCCAGAAAATCCTGGCTGTTTACTCAGAGCAGGTCCTGGTTTAACAGCACCCAGTCAGTCTGCATCAAGAGAGTATCGCTGGTGTATTTATCCTGGTTTCATTCCTGCGAGATAAGGAAAGTCTGGTTTTGCAAAGGAGGAACCATGGAGACTCGAAGTGACTCATGTGGAATCACACCGGAAACCTTTGATGGGGAAAGAAAGGGGAATCAGATAGACCTTTCAGGGTCACCCACTTGTCCCCTAACCTCTTCCCTGTCCCCTAGCAGCCAGTGGGGAATTGTTGGTCAGAGGATAATGAAAGTCCGTGTCCGTGTAGCCAGTCTTGCAGCTGCTCTGTGGAGTTCCCCCTCCTACACGGGCTGAGTCAGTGGTGGACACTGCAGTCACCCTGCTCTGCAGCACGGACTGCGCGCCCACCCACCTCTACCCAGCAAACAGCATCGCTTGAGCAAGAAGCAGGAGCAGGAGGGTGAAGCAGTCCAGGAGAACCAAGCTCAGTCTCCTGCAGGGCCAGCACGGAGCCTGGAGGTTCCTGGTTAGCCAGGAACTGTGGCTGATACAGTGGAAGTGTAAATACACTTGGAAATACACTTGGAAGTGGAAATACACTTGGAAATAAAGATCAGGAAACCTCCAGCCCGGCTCCCAGGCACCCGGATGGGGCTGGGACAGCCGGCGCTGCAGCATGCACGGTCCTTACCCCAAATGCCCGTGGGACTGCCTGCTCTCCGGAAAACACACTCTGCTGGGGAGAATGCGCTGCACTCAGGAAAGCTGCCCTGCCTCTCCCCACGCTCCTGCCTGGTTTGTGGGCTATCTCCACAACAGCTCCTCTCCGGAGGAAGGAATCCATCACCTGCTGGAGAAGTTACATTAGAAGAAAAAAAAAAAGAAACAAAACCCAGACACAGACATGTTTTCAAAAATGATTTTTTTCTAGTCACTGAATTCTCAGTCTAGAGAATTTTACTTTGAATTAATATGGGCTGTCTCTGCTGTAGGATCAAAGTTATTGATCCAGCTCTTGATTACTGTCCACTGTCTTTGCTCCTGGACTTTTTGTCATTCATGCATGGCGAAAGTCCCCAGTTAGGGACTACGATTTATGGTCTTACTCCAGGGAGACTCCAGCAAGGAAACCCTCAGCATGCCGGGTGGCTGCAGTGTCTTTGGGCCAGCTCAAGTTGACAGAGAGCAGGACCACTCCAGAGCCTTCAGGCAGGGGCACACGGAGCCAGGCAGCCACCCAGAGCCTGAGGGGCTAGGGAGCCTTGCAGAGGTCAGGGCTTCCCCAACGCTTCCCCCAGGCTCCCACAAAACTGCTAGAGTCACAAAGGCAGCAATAAATCCCACTTACGGTTTCATAGAGTCATAAATATTTGTCCCAGCTTTGACACTTCCTGTGATGGAAGTGAAGTTTTAAGAAGCATTTATCATTATCCAGCAAAGTGGCTCGATTTACTTTCAGCAATCCCCATTTCCTTCCGACTATCCACTGCTGGTCCCCAGAGCTGAGCCGGGAGTGGTGCAGTGCCATCAGATCATGCTGCCGTGCCAAGGCAGAGCCTCCAAGCAGAAAACTACTGGCATGAACCACCTTCAGCCACTGTAGCAACCAGTGGGAGAGCTGTGTGCCAGGGAGTAATTACCAGGGGCTGCTCAGGTAAGGCATGAGAAGTCCCCTAAATAACGTCCCTGTGAGTATTCTAAGTGCCTGCACATCACCCACCCAGAGGGGACAGGCTGCCAGAGCCCACATGCACGGGTGGTCATCATGCAGAGAGAATCCCCGATCCTCTACCTGCCCTCCTGCAATCCCAATGACATCAGAGGGTGTTTTCAAACCGATGCAGGTGACTTCGTGTCAGCCCGTAGCTCCCCTCACCCGGCTCACTGGGAAATGCGAACTCCAGCTCTTGCTGCTGTCTGTCTTGAGCATCCAGATGCCCCATCCAAGGAAACCACGGTGGTTTTGGGATAGTATTTATTCCCAGCAGGACTTCACCGGAGTGTGATCTCAAGGCATGACCAGGCTACACCCCTGAACCCATTAATTAGACACAATTAATTCACTGGGACAAGAAATGCTGTCCTGTGGCAGAACACCTCCTGCAAATGTTTTGAGGCAAGGGAAGACTTGCCCATTTCTGCACTCGAGAGGTCTGGAAGAGGAGCCGATTAGACCCCAGCTTCCGCGGTCTGCCAAACCAAACAGAAAACTCTGTGTTTACCTGTGCTGGCTCATAAACACTGTGCTCTTGCTCCCAGGAGAGCAGCCCCTGCAGCGGGGCCCCTGCAGCGCCTCTGCCCCTGCAGCATCTCTGCCTCTGGGATGCCAAGGCCAGAAGAAAGCTTTTGCCTTCCTGGGCACTGTCAGAGAGAGGAGAGGGAAAACCATTGCAGAGGAACCTGACTTCAGGACTGGGGCTTGCAGCAGGACAGACTCACCTCCTCTCCCCCGGGAGTTTTATGTGGACTGTGCTCTGAACTTTCCAAGTAATTTCTTTTTATGTATGAAGCTTCAGGATTGTTTGAAGTCTTTTTTTCGTTGATGATCTTCCATTTGTCCAATCTCCCTTTAAATAGAAACTACCTGAACAATGTCTGACAGAGCCATAAATCCTGCACTTATTCTGTATGATATTAAGGTTGTTATTCTTTTAGGAGTTTTGGATGTTGGACTGAAGTTCTCCTTTGGCAAGATTTGCATCAGAACAGACTGTTTAATGTGGTGAGTAAAGCCTGGGTGACAGGTGTGCTGGCCCACGCAAAAAGCCCCCTGCACTTTAGCATCTGCCCTGCCTGCTGCACCAGCGGCAGCTGGGGGAGATCAAACTGGACCAGCAGAGAAGGTCCATCCACGGAACACGGCTCTGAGGAGACCACTGCTGAGCCTCAGCAGAAAAAATGACGTGCCAAAAGTGGCAGGCAAGGGACAGGGACAGCAGAGCGTGGGGCATGCTGAAAGAGGCATGAGGATGTGGGAAGGATTCTCCCTTTCCCTCTGGTTTTAGCCTGAAGTGACCAAGTGTTCATGCAGAGAGGTTCTTCCACAGAATCTCTCCCTGAGCAGCAACTTGTTTTCAGTTTTGTCCTCAATTTTTTTTTTTTTTAAGGATAACATATTTGAGGCATGCATCCCTAGGATGTTTGGGTTTTTACTGAGACACTAAATAAACAAAGTGTCTGACAAAACTCAAAATATCAAGGTCATGAAAAATTTGGGGCCCTGCCTGTCCATTTCCTACGCACAGACAGACAGACAGACAGACAGACTTCCTGCAGTTATCCCACTGTAAACAAGACCAGGACCTCTCCTCCAGGACCCCAGTGCTCCTTGCCAGCACTCTCCCTTCCCTAAACTGTCTTAAGCAAAATTAAGGATTTGTTTGTAAAAGATGGAGCCAAGACAACTGCGCAAAGGGATGTGGTGGCGGTGACGAAGGAGGAGGGATGAGGTTAAGCCCAGCACAGAAATGGGTGGGAGAACAGAAATGGGACACCAAGTCAGCAGGGTCTGGGAGCTGAAGCACAGAGAGATGAAAGCTGCTTCTGCTCTACAAAACAAACACAAAGCAACTCCTGGAGCTGAGCCTGAGCTCGTGCTTCTCCTTCAAGACCAGTATTCCTCTGAAGAGTGTGATTTTCATTTGGGGATGTTTGTTTTGGGGTTTGCTGGGGTTTTCTTCTGGTTCCTTGAGCCAGGTAACTCCATTCAGTTCAAAATAAGCGGTCAGCAATGTCACAGAGCACCCCTGAACCAGCCAGCAGCAGCTACCCGAAAACTGGGGATTTATTGCTATCAAAGTTGCCTGGTGCTCCGACAGACCAAAATTAATGACAGGATGGGATGTCACTTGGGAATGTATCACCACACAGCAGATTGCTGAACAGCAAACATGCTCTTCACGGCAGATGAACCACAGTGCGCACACCCTTGCTCTCACCAAGGAGAATCTCTCACTCAAGGGTACCCAAACAAAATGGTCACTCACCGAAGTGGGGTGAGGGTTCACTCAGTCCCGGGAAGTATCCTCGGACAGTGTCCAGATCCGAGGGGAGAGTCTGACATCACCTGCTGCTCCAAGGAGGACCGACCCAAACTGGATCTCTGGCAGAGCAGCTTCATCCCCGAGTCAGTGGGAGCTGTGGGGATCGCAGTTTGCGTTTCCTGGTTTCCCCATCGCTGGTGGCAGAAACAGCTGGATCCTGGTGGATTCTGTAGCCAGAGCTACAGAACAGCTTTTTCTCTCAGGGAGTTACCCTGGAATCTCCCTGATGGGCTGGTTCTGTGTTGCTCTAGTTCAAATCTGACATTTCAGAGTTTGAGGCTCGGGAAAAAGTGATGTTCACAAAAAGATACTGCAAACCTCACCGCGGGCTTTCAGGACTCCCACAGGCTTTCCCCACCGCTAAAAGCACTGTCCAATCTCCATCTGCAGCTTCCAGAGTTTGTTTGGCCTCTTCCAAACCAGCTCTGAAAAACACGGCAAAATGATCCAAAATACGCAACTGCTTTGGCTATTTATTCCTCAGGTGAAAGACCTTTGAAATGTTTAATCTTCGAAGATGCAGAACTGTGTCAGCAAGGAGGGAATGAAGGTGGAATTCTTACAAAGTCAGTTTTTTCCTAAGCGAGCTTAATGATGGAAACCCCAGGAGTTTGTTTGTGTCCTTGAAGTCCTGCTCTACCACATCCAAAACCAGAACTTGTATCCCAGGGCAATTTCTGGACATTTGGGTTTTCTACCATGAAGTGGGATGAAAACCAAAAATATAGAAGTTCCCTGAGTAAAGACACCCAAGAATTTTTTCTTCGAAAAAAAGCGAAACAAAAAGCTCTGTGATTTCTAAAGAAATTTCCTTTCCAATGTCGATGTTTTGAAATGCCTCACCCACAAATATTTCCTTAAAACCAGAAGTTTTACTTGAAAAAGTAATTCTGCCATGAAAAACAATCAATTCAAAGCATCACAAGGTCTCACTGGGATTATTGTTTCAGGTGAAAAGGTTTTATTCGACCTTTATCCAACCTAGAGTTCAACATCAGATCCTGAACCCTAGTTAATGGCTTTCCTTTAGTAAACTTCTTCAAACCACTACACAGAAGTGCCTCACATGCCACTGAGAAACAAAAGGTTTAATTACAATTAATTTAGTGCCCTCAAAATGTGCATTTTGGTACCACACCATCCAGTTCATACTGAATGACAACAAACAAACATTGCAAACCTCAAAGGAGAAGGTACTACATCGTGGAGGAGGTATTTGTTAGCTTCAGGCATACTTTTGCCACCGATAAGAAGCCAGAAAATGAGTCACTTTATTTGTCAGAGGGAGAAGCTTACAACTGAGAGCCCTGAACGTACAAAAAATTAAATGAGAAAATGAGAAAGATTTAGGAAATATATCAGCAAACAAACAAAACCACAAAAACTTCTGAATTTTACAAGATAGTTTCCCCCAGAACAATTTTTAGTTTATCATAAAGGAAAAAAAACCAGCAAAACCTTTGGAAAGGCGAAAGTGAATGGGCAGAGGGGAAAGTCACCCACAAAATCATCTCTTTTCTCTTTCTGCTTGTTTTGCATTAAGCAACAAAAACACCTCAGAACCATAAATAGAGCACGGGTTGAAATGGCGGTTAAAACAATAAGGCGAGCGTGTCAAAACATGCAAATCCTGACAATTTGATCGATTCCAGCCTCAGGAAGTTATCGACACTGGCTCGAAAGCTGGGACCGCTTCCCCCCACTTTTTGAATCACAATATTAATGTCTGCTTTGACCTTTAACAAGTGACGTCTCCCGCAGCCCGCTAACTCACGGGGGCCACTGAGTTACAACCAGATTTATCTTCTTTCTCTCACTTGTTCATCTGAAGCTGTAAGATAGAGCCACTCCCTGGGCTGAAGCCACAGTCAGGTTGTGTGACACAACCGTAAATAATTCCCTTGTCTCATGTTGCTTTTACTGAACCAAATTGCTTTTGGCTTGCAAAAGGCACGCCGCTCCTTTCATTATTCCTGGCTGAGGTTTTTTTTTCTCCATGTGCTGCTGCGAGATGTTTGTGTGGCAATATTGCTGCAGGAAAAGGGACCTTAGGGGGAATCCAGGAAGTCTGGGGTTTTTTGCTATTTACTCTTATCCTCTTACGTCCTCAACGAAATGGAGCAGGATGATGTGTTTATAATGCATGAAGTTAAGAGAACATCTCTCAGATGGTTTTCCTTGGTGGGTTTGCCCAGCCAGAGTCTGGCACACTCCTCCAGCCACTGGTGGATGTCACACGAAGTCAGAAAACACCAGGGAAGTCCTGCATCAGTCGCAGCTAAAGTCAGGGCCGCAGGCAGAAATGGAGAAGTGGGATGTCCCAGCCAGCAAGGGGCACGATATCAGCCCAGTGCAAGGCAGTGGAAGTGCTGGGTTGAAACCTTAAAGTCAGTAGACAGAGGAGAACAGTGTCACCACAGACTACTTCTTTAAAAAGTGGAGTTTCATTAAAAAAAAACCAACCAAACAAACAAACCATGAGATTACAGATTTGGCTCATAACTTTAACCAGAGATAAGACATAAATTTCCAGTGCCACTTTCCATTTCTTCAACTTTTATAATATCCCTTGCGCTGCCTTTCCCTAGCTGCTCCTGAATGCCACCATCCTCAGCAGTGAGCCATGCTTCCCACGGTTGATGCCGTCATGAAAAAGCAGTGTGAAAGCCTCCCAAGAAGCCTCGATAGAGACAGGTGAGGGTGAGCAGCTTTGACCAGCTTCAGGAAGCTTTGCTGTTTCAGGATTGTTGTGAGATACGAGCAGCTTTCGTCTAGAGCGAAGAGACAGGGAATAAGGAGATCACATGTACACATGGAAACACGACAACACATAAAGCCAGTGCTTTTCCCTTGGGAATGTAGAAAAAAAGCATTTTCTTGGCTAGGAGAAGCCAAAACAACTCTCCAACAGCCCTTCCAAAGCAGTTCGTAACACCATATGAATGAGTGATGCAAACCTGCTACGACACCACAGGCGCTGAGAAATGAACTGGAGAATGCTGGCTGTGGGTTAGCTCCACAGGGAACAAAGAGAAGATTCACTCCCCACTGTCTCTTTTGGATGCCAATTGCTAGTTCAAAATCATCCCAGAAAAAAACAGAGTCTGCCAAGAAACCATGAAGTGCCTCTTCGCCTGTTGTCATTCCATTTCTACTGAGATGCTCCCTGTCAGGCACAGAACAAGGAACCAAGTACCTGGTCTGTCCAATCTAATTATTAGGGATGTTGGACTGAGTTGAATCTTTTGGTTTTGGAGTTCAGGCTGTCTGAGGAAGCCAACCAGAAGAGCCGTGGTCTTCTTGACACTGTGAGAAAATCCTTCTTAGATAGCAAATTGCCTTTCCTTTCTCATAGATACCATCAAGTAATCAGCAGAGGTTATTCTTGCCTTTGGTCAGAGGCCAGAGTGATGGATTATGCCCAGTGTTCCTCTATCAGTTCCACAAAGAGAGTGTTTTTCCCTCGTGTTCTGTTAAAGCTCGATGGGAGTAGGTGACCCAGTGTTCTAATGGCAAGGGAACCTAATGCAATTTCCAAGTTAAATGCCAGAAATATCATAGAACCATAGAACAGTTCGGGGTGGAAGGGACCTTAAAGATCATCTAGTCCCACCCCCCTGCCATGGGCAGGGCCAGTGTTCTAATGGCAAGGGAACCTAATGCAATTTCCAAGTTAAATGCCAGAAATATCATAGAACCATAGAACAGTTCGGGGTGGAAGGGACCTTAAAGATCATCTAGTTCCAACCCCCTGCCATGGGCAGGGCCACCTTCCACTCGACCAGGTCACTCAAAGCCCTGTCCCTTGATCACTGCCAGGGATGGGGCGTAGACAGAATCAATCACTTTCCTCTTGATTCAACAGTCTCACTTACCTTAAAATGACCACTCGTGCTGCTGAGTATTCTCCTGTAGAACCAACGATTTCAGAGACACTTACCCACATCAGAACCAACCAACCAAAAAAAAATACAGTGTCATTTAGGCATTCCTAATTTAAATGACCCCTCAGTAGACATTGCTGTGTAGGTGCCAGCACACCTTGCCCTGCGGGCCATCCTGTTTCCTCAACAGTATAAACTATTTCAGGAAAATTACACACCGAAACATTAATACGAAACATTCCCTATTCAACAGCACAGTATTTGCAGTCAAGGGACTACACAGCCCCTCCCTTCCTGTTCCAAAGAGCATCCTGCGCAGGGATTAATCGTTCCTCAGAAATAATACAACCAATTGCAGAGCTACTGGCACCTCTCCCATCTCATCAGAAACAGAGGACTCTTGACATCGCTTGAGTCATCTTCCTAGTAGTTCTCTTCAAGCCTAAACTCATCGCTTTCCAGGGGAGCGGATTTCTGATTTTCAGCTAATATGACTTTGAACTCTCCTGTTTTGGTCAAATCAAGTAGCCTGCAAAGGAGGAAACTGGCCGACCAGGGCACAGCAAAACAAATTAATTTGCCTTGATTTGCTTTAATAGAAAACGTTATTTGTTTTCGTGTTTTCTGGAATTCCGCAGGATTATTCAGCATAGTAGCAAGGATACTAAAACCAGAAACAAAACAGACAACAAAACTAGATCGCTGGTTGAACTGACATTCATTTTTTAGCACACAATCTCCTTCCAGAGAACTTCCCTGTTAAATAAAATAATTTTCCGGTCTGTCTGTCCATTTTGTATATCTACTGACAAGGAGGGCAGTGGCAAAACGCTGCGGCTGAAGCGACGGCACTGCCATGGTGCTCCACCAGGAGATGCACGCCACACTCTGCAGATGCAAGGCAGGTCAGGCCAAAATTATTTTTAAAATAGCACATTTACAATGAAAAGGGCATAACTGCACTACCTACTTTCTTTTTCCAGTAACAAAATTGCGTTTTCACTCGTATCCTGTCAGGAAATGGCATTGTACGAAAGAAAGGATCCATGGTCAAAGGAAGGGGAGGATCGAGAGAATGAAATGGGGTTTCAGCGGTGCGTTGAGCCACCTGATCCTAAACACCTGATTGCTCAAAACAGTCTCCTGAGCCGAATCAGACCAGGCACTGAGATCTGAACCAAGTCCAAACCCACCATCCACTAGTCGTGTACGTCCTGTTCAAAGGACAGGATGGCTGGGCAGATGGACACACCTTTGCTCAGTTACTTACACCCCAGCCTTACGCAAGCCGGATAATCCCAACAGCCTCTTGCAGCAAGCTGAACGCCCTTTCAAGTCTACAGATCAGTTGCACCGAAACAAAACACACAAGACTTTTCCGTCAGGGTCAAGTAAGAGAGTTGCACAGCTGAAATTCAATCCGGAGCATCCATGACCGTGAAGCTGAGATGAGAATATAAATCTAAATACTTTCTCACTGAAGCTCTATCAATGATTCACCGATAAAAGGGAGTCGAAGGCACAAAGACCTCAAATAGGGATTCAGGTCAGGGATGCAAAGACAAGTTCTGCTCCCATCCATAACCTAAATCAGGATCTATCATAAAGCAAGCTCTCACTGGAGCTGTTTTTAAATTCCGAGGGAAGTGGTAATTTTAAAAGCTATATCGTACAAGCAAGAATTTCTCAGAACAAGTGTGTGTCCTCATCCCTAGCGTTCGTTCACATGAAGTAAGCTGTTTCCTTCAGCTTGGGCTGGTTCTTGTATTACTGCTATTACACGTGAGGCAAGAGCTTGAGTCACTTCCAGGTGAAATTACAGAAATTAATGAAATTTCCACCAACACGGAAGCAAAGGGTTTAGTTTTTGTTAGACCTGCAGTGACTTGAAGTTCTTTACCGAAACTTGGATATGGGAGAGAGATGAGTAGAAGAAACTTCCGATCAACATGAATGTGTTTCTACCCAGCGTGGAAAAATGCTCGTGTCCTACTCCAGAACACATTGAATAAAGTTCAGCCCTCTGAAGTAACAAAGGCTTTTCTCTTCGACTGTAAGTCTAGAGCTCAGCAGCATGTGTGATCTCATCAGGATTTCCATCTTGCCGGCACAAGGTGCCGGCATTTTCTTGACTCCACAGTTCTAGCAGAGCTCAGCAGCACTGCTGGAGTCTGCCGCGTTTTAGGGTGTGGATGTCTCAGAAGAACAGGACATGCAGAGCTCCAAGCCGAAAGGTTTTGGGGTTTCTTTGATGTTAACAACATCACCAACAACAGGGGGTTTCCCACATATAGTAACCAAAAAAGGATGTCAGTTGTGGGAGCAGAGGATTTCTACCCTATACACACCTTCAGATCTGACATCGGATAGTCCATGACACACATTTCGTTTTAAATTCGGTGTCGAAGACACCTTTTATTTTCCTAAAGCTACTCATTACAGTAGCAACGATCTAATGGTGGACTATGACTGAGCAATTAAAAAGTACTCTGTTCCAACATTACTAAAGAACTGTGCTGTGCTTTTGAAGGGGCAAAGATTTCCAATGGCAGACAGAAGAACTGAAACAATTCTATATGCTTAAAAAGTTATTTGACTTTGAAAATCCAATGGATGAAGTGCTATTTTGATTTTTTTTTCAATTTTTGATACATTTAAACCATGCAAATATTAATTTCACCCTGCTGGAAAATTTTTTAAAAATCTGCTTTTCTTCTGTGGAAATTTGCATGTAGTCAGTGGTTCTTTTTAACAGAAACTACGAAAAATCTGCGGGCAGTAAATTAAATTCACTCAAAGGAGCCTAACGCCCACCCCAGGGCAGACAGACAGAGGACCACCGGCTCGCCAACTCAACTCCTTGGGGCACTGTGGCTATTCCTGCCTGTGCTGGGTATGGGCTCGAACTCACTTCTGTTTTGGCATAAAGGTGGAAAACCACATTTCTCATACTTCTCAGGGAACTTTTCCGTAATTGAATGAAAAGAAGCACCAAAGAACCAAGCATGTGTCTTGCATACCGGTTCTTTAACCACTAAGAGAGCTGTTCCTCTTTCAGCCCTGTGGTAAAAAGGAAGCCGAGCTCCATTCAGTTATTCTTCTCTAAACGCTTTACAAATGCCAACAGATGTCAATGAAAAGCTTTACCGAGCCTTCCTCTGGGTCCACTTTGGAAACAGCTTCTGGGAGGAATTCAGACACCAGGTCAGCAGTGCTGGGAATCCCCAGATCAGATGAAGCCCAGTGCTGTGGCTCTTCCCCAGCAGAGAGGAGAGTAGGGAGGAAGGAGGGACCTGTGTGCCCTGATTGCACTAGTATCTCCACAGAACAAGCACCACATCTTTGGTGCACCATACTGCGGTGAAAGAATAGGGGAGATCAAGGACACCTTTAGTGCTGTGAGTCTCCAAGTGACTGGCATGGATCTCACAGGAAGACTGAGCTTTTCAGACCCATCTAGTACCTTCATCCTCAAAACAATTTCCCTCTAGGTACTGAAGTCTGCACAATGTGGAAATGTGACCACAGCTTGCATCACCGATATGATCAAACACCCGCTGATGCACAGAGCCTGGGAGACCAGGCTTTGCAGGCACCTTGGCCACATGCTTGACAGTCTCTGGAGACCCCAGGCAGCAAGATGTGAGCTCGTCTTTTCCCAGGGATGTATGTGTCCTCCACAGCTGGTAAAGTCTAGGCTTCCGAGTTGTCCACCAGACCAACTGGTGGAATGAAGTGTCATGTCATCCTTGAGAGAAACACCATCAGAGCTTCCGGTAAGCATACAATGAATCAGCACTTCCCAACAAAACTCACCAGTTTTCTTTCCCCTTAACTCAAATAACGTGTGATCTCTGGCCATTTGAATTAATATTTCATAATATTTCATTAATTTGAATTAATATTTCATAGCAGAAGAATGTATGAGTGAGTTCTTGGTCAAAGACCCCTCAGGTTTCCCATGAACAATCCTGGGAGATGTAGCTGTGCTCCTGACACAGGAAGGTCCACGCTGACCACAGAGCAGCCAGCTCTGGACAGCTGGTAACCTGTGATACACGTGTAGGTCATGGCATGGTCTTCTCTGCTCTCCTAGCTATGGGCTGGTTTTTGGAGCTGAGGTGGGAAGACTTTAAAGGGCATCCAGCTGCTGCAACATCTCTGAGTAATAAAAGCTGCAATTTTATATGTCCCAGACACAGCATCTAGACGCAACAGAGGTTTTCCTGAAGAATCTCAGGGAAGGAGGAAGCACAGTATAATAGAAGTGGTAATTCTTGTAATGGGGTCATTACTGTAACAAGATTACAAAACAACCCATCTGGTTCTCAACCTTTAATCCTAGCTGAAGGAGGAAAGCAGCCCATGATGTCTGCCTGCAGCCATGTATGGTCTGGGTTTGGGCTAAGACCATACCATCTGGAGTATGGGACACAGGGCTGGTCACCGTCTGTTCTCCCTTGGTACAGGGGTTCCCAGGCTGGCATCCAGCTCACCGCACACCCTGGGCTAAGAGGAGGGCGAGTTGCTACTGCGTGACACAACGCTGACTTGCCACTGGCAGGCAGCTGTCACCACCTTCTTCATGGGGATGGAAACACGAGGGGACCAGAAAGGTCCCCAACCTTTGATGTGATCCATTACCAGCATGGAGACAGCACCTTGCCTTGGCCTGGAAGCATCAGATCAAAAGATTCAGAAGTATCCTGAGGTTTCCAGAGGTTGTTTTTGCATACGTGGCAAACCCAGGTAGCCAGAGTCATGTTAGCGAATTGCCTTGGACTGGGAAAACTTGAGTGAGTTTAACAAACACCGAGAGTTGTTAAATAACTGATACTGGACCAGGTTCACAGCTTGGCAAGGGGCTGAATTTCCCCGGCTTGCTCAGGCATGACAGACAGCATGCAAGTGAGGAGGTGCTCCGTCACCTCTCGGGCTCTGGGGAAACACGGTGATGGTGGCACTGACCTTATCACAGGCGTCTCTGAGAGGCATTGGCAGGGTACGGACTGAGGGGCTCAGGCCCCTTTCAACATTTGCAAGGGGATGTTTTGTTCCCTTTCTTCTGAAGGCCAGTCAGTTAACCTTGGTCTGGACATCCCAAGGCACTATTCAGCCATGTTTACATAGTCCTCCCAGTGATGTCAACATCATCTCTGGTATTTCCACTGTTACTAGCACTCTGAAGCATGAGTTCTCCCACCATTTGGTCACAGAGGTCCACAGAGGTACAAGAACATTGAAGAGTGTTAAGCCATGGCTGCTGGAAATGATATTACTTCCTTAGCTGAACTCAATTGCAACATCTTCCAGGAGATCAGAACAAACCAAACCAAAGCAGCATGTAACGTTTTCTGCTTTTCTAGTGCTGAAGATGAAGAGAGAGCTCCCACTGTGAAAGCTAAAGAAAAGCTCTGGCATTTTAAGGCCAAGATTCCACCATGCTGCAGGTGACTATAGAATGCAAAAAATGTGGCGTTTTCAGAAGAACATTTTAAAAGTGCTTAGGGAACCTGGAGGTTTCTCTCCATTCTGCCTTCCTGGGAAAACCCAGGCTCACTGTTTCCAGCTTACTCTTTGCTGCATCACGTCACGGGTGAAATGTTTGACACAGTTATGATTCAGCATGAATTCAAAAGTTAGTAATAGCATAAGGTAGATCAAAAGGCTGAAATTTAGCAGTACTGAACATTAAGTATTAATGAGTGATTCAGTAGAATGTGTTATAATCAAACAGTGGCTTAATTACAGATTCGAGAATCACAATATTCACTCTAACTACAGAGCATCCTACGTCAAAATCCATATGTGTATATAAACACAAAACACGCAAACGCAGACAGAAATATTTGGATCTGGTGATATATCTATAAGCACCCACAGTGGTGACAGTGAATGTGTGTAATTAAACACCTAGATAGGGAGAGAGGTGGGTGGAAGAGGCCAGCCTGTAGTTAAAATGCCCTCTCTGAGTTTAGAGTGAGTACTCACAGTGCATCGACATTACTCAACGGGCAGTGGTTGAGTCTCGAGGAGGTAGTTTCACCCTAACCTTCCACCGTTTTTGCTGGCAGATGGTCCTGAGAGGTCCTAGCTCAGGGGAGATGCTGGTCACAGCCTGCTGCCATCCAGGAGAGCTCAAAGGGAGTCATTTAGTATCACTGGTTATAGGGTCTGAGATAATGGACTTTTGTCAGGTACTTTTCCATTTCGGCCCAGCTCAGGTGATGTGATATTCTGGTACTTTCCACCATTCCTGCATGCCCAGAAATTGTTAGATTTTGGGGTTCTGATCCCCTTTGGGCCACAACCCAAGTACAGGGGTACTGGGCTGTCAGGAGGTGATGGATTATCGTTAGAGTTCCCAGGTGATGAGGCTGGGAAGCAGGAGCCAGGTGTGTCGAGGGGATGCCTTAACACTCCAGTCCATTGGTTATGATCTGTACTGGGTTGTCAGGAGGTGATAGAATGTTGTCACTGTCCCGAAGAACAGGGGAAGCAGGAGCCAGGCCTGTTACGGGAGTCCCTCAGCATTCTGGTACACTATGTTTCACAGTCCAAACCTGATGTTCCCATGAATTGTTGTGTGGCCCAGGGAGGGGCAGTCGCACCATGTTCTGACTGGCCCAAGAGCGGTGGAGAATCGTACCACCACACACCAGCCTGCTCCCAGTACAGAGACTGCAGCTCACAGCCCCAGGACTGCTCCTGGGGAATAAGCTGTCCTCCTGCGCAGGTCCATGCTCCAGCACAGCTGAGCTGGTGGTTTCACAGAGTGGTGAGGCATGAGTCACATCACCAACGTTAGTACTGTGAGAACAGCGAGAACATCACAGGAGGAGCACTTGGTCACTGGTGGCTGAGAGGGAATGTCAGGCAGGGTACTGGCACCTGAGCAGTTCTCCTGGGACGGCAGTCTGGGGTAGCATGGCATTAGTACCTGTTGCCACAAATGTATGGAGTGACCTACAGAGTCCCAGGTAGAGCTTCCTGAGACTTCTGCTCTGGAATAATTAAAAGAGAGAGGCTGGAGTTTGGTGAATCGACTCCGGCATGCGGAACAGGCAAGGTGGAACTTGCTCAAAGCTCCTGTTCCCTGACACCAAAAATGCAGCAACCCCAAAGAGCTTCAAGTCTTCATTGGTTTTGCTGAATGTTTGTGTCAAAGTAAGGATGGAAAGAGAAGACACCTTTTAGCAACGCCTACAACTTCATGCAACCCAGTTGCTGAAAGGAGTAGACCCTTGTACTCCGTGCCAGGGAAATTCCCTGCAGCCCAGGGCCAGGAACGGTTTGTGGACAAGAGCTATAATGTGAACGCAGGCTTCCAGACTAGGATGGGTGCCAGCCACGCTTGTGGCCAGTGCTGTCACAGCAGCTGTACCTCGTCCCAGTCTGCAGGAAGCAGAGATGAGAAGTAACTGTGACAGCTGTGAGGAGCAGCTGTAAGGAGTCAGAGTTGCAAAACCTCCGAAGCAGAACTGCTCACTTCCCAAACGCATCTGCCAGGCAGTCATCACGGAAAGGGGAACCTGGCTGCAGAGCAGAGACCTGGTGAACTCAGAAATGCTGCAAAGAGGGGGAAGAGGTGAAGCTGAGCCACAGCCGTCCTTACCGTAATTGTCACTGCATGCTGCTGGGGGCTTGGATGAGGAAGAATAACAGAGCCTGAAGGACTTTGCAATCAAGAAGTCAGTTAGTCTGGCCAGGATTGATCTGAGTTTTACTGGCCTGCTCCAACATGTGATTGAAATGTGGGAAACACGGTGCCCTCACAGTTACCCGTGGCAAAGGGACAGGAGTCATTACAGACAGAGAGGTATGGCAGAAGGTGCTACTTGGCAACGGTTCTAGGGCTAAGAGAAAGCTGGTGGAGCTGGATGCTCTTCAGACTAAGAAAATTAAATTAAGTCATCTCGTTACGTGTGAAATGACTTCCTCAGCCCTGCAGGACAGGCTGGAGGTTAAGCAGGTTTGGTCCAAACCAGGGGGAATTGCTGGCAAGAAGAAATTGCTGGGAAAAGGCCAAGTAAAACCATCCCCACAGCTAAACCACAGGTCAGGCGTTTTAAGGCAGAGGCTTTCCAGCTGAGCTGTGAAATGTTCGAAATGCTAATGGCAAAGGTGTTGCTCAATGCCCTCTCTAGCTGTCACACCTGGTGACACTTGCCTGCAGAAAGGTGACCAAGCATAGATGCCTCCTTGCTGAGGGCACGTGCCGAGGGAAAAGCAGAACATCCTCAGACACTGCCTCGGAGAAACCCCTGCTGCTTAGCTGGAAAGAAAATAGAAAACCAAACTTTGAGGTAACCAGGAACGCAAACTCTGTTGGGTTTTGAGAGTTGTCGGATAATGTCCAGGCAGAAGAATGCTATGCATGGGAATAAAGTTACAAACAACTTGGTTTTCACTCATGTGTCCACACGGGACCCTCTAAACGAACACATGCCCCCTGTGAGAAGGAAAGGAGCAGAAGTGAACATTGTGGTTGTTTATTATTCTTATTACACTGTATTGATTTAGTCACTTTTATCTGAAATCTCATTACAGCCTTTTCCTTCAGAGCTTCTTGATGGCGCAAAGGAATTGAACATCAGCAGTTCTCCTTGCCTGGGACACCATCCAGAACAAAGATGCACACCCAAGGGAGACCCTCCCAGCTCAAAGGGCTGTAGAAGGGATGAGGACTGAGAGGTCAAGCAGAGCAGCTGAGGTATCACTGGTAGAGAGAGTGACTGAGTTCGGGGGGCAGAGGGAGTCTGGGAATAGTGAGCCAAGAAGCTATCAGGCTTAGAAAATCAGAGTTTGATGAACAATCACTTATTTCTCCTTTTAGGAGAAGGGGGCTGGCCACACAAGCGGAGGAGAGCACGCATTACCCTGCCTGCCACAGCCGTACCCTCTGCTGCTGCAAATCACCTTCACATCCCTTGGACCCACTTTCAGGAACGCACCCAAGACTACAGAGAGAGCCACACTGGGGTATTCTGGACATGTAAAACCTGGAGCCCTCTGCCTACCACACTCAATTGTGACGATCCAGCCAACCTCCCAGCTCAGCGCGGGGCACATCCCTCTCAGCCAGTGATGAATCCTCAATTTCATTTCTTCGCTGATTTAACACAAGCACATATCTTTGAAACAGCTCAGGTGGCCAAAGAAAAGCAGGGGGCTGCTGCAACTCTTTCTTCTGCTCATCTCGGCTCATAAATTGGCTGCAATGATATTATAGTGATAAAAAATTAAAACAGAGCTTTGCCATTGATCTCAGTACTATTTTCCTGAGCAACAAACCTACTGCCTGACAGTGAGCAAAAATGAAAAAGCAATTATGAGAGATGCCTGGGTGAATCTCCTGATCTGTCAATATTTCTGATGAAGATAGATTTTGTTGGTAAGAGCAAAGTTTCAGGCCTGAGAAAAAGGAGCCCAAGGCCATTAATGCCAGCAGAAATCAGACCACCAGACTCACACATGGGAAGCTGTGTTCAGGACTGTGGAAGGATGGGAGGTGGAGAGGCTGCAAAGAAGCTCCGTAGCTCTGCAGAAGAAATCAAAAGAAAGGGGATGAAGGGAGGGGGGAAGGAAGCATTTAGTAGGGCACTTCTGTGGGGCACAGCCCTCATCAGGCACCTGGAAATGGACTGAGTTAATAAAGAGCATCTGTCAGAGCTTGAAACTTGGGCTGTACAGCTGCTAATGAGCTCTCACCTCCTTCCCGAGACCCCCCTGGTCCTGCTGCGTTAACCTGCAGAGCTGGCTGGGTTTTCTCCGGTCTGTTGGCAGTGGGATGAGCACCATTAATAATTTTAGAAGAACTAGATTTTGACAAGTCCAGTGCACGGGTCTTCCTGCAAATATGGTGCAGAAACACAGCAATTTCACAGCATCAAAGAGCAAAAATTTCACAAAAAGCAGCAGGAGACTGGAGAAGAACTTGGGGGAGTTTTGTCTGAAGCTGGGCTGAAGGCAGTGTGCACCTGCTTGCTACTGAGAACTGGCTGAGATGGCTTCCCAGATCTAATTGTACCAAGGAAAAGAGAATCCACTTGAGGTTCCCTATACTCCTCCCTGCCAAAGCTGCTTTGGTAACCGGAACACTGCTGCACTCCCTGCCTTGTGAGGCTGACACTGGACACAGGTTTGGATGGACACCTGCAGCCTCCACCTCCAGACCGGATCCGCTACACCCGCTCCAGCAAATGGCTCTTCCCCTCCCGTCCCCAACAGCAGCAGCAGCATCAGGTCACCCCAGTCCCTGCGGCAGCAGCTGGGCTGTGCCTGGGCAGGGTGGCTGCTCCGTGCCAGGATCCCCTCCTTTCCCTGTCCCTCCACGAGCCAGAGCTGGAAGCTTAGCCAGGATTACAAAACTCTCAGAAATGTCTGGTTTGCAGGGAACTATACTTTATTTTGCAGGTGCAGGGCTCCAGCTTTACATTGTGGTGCTGGGAAACAACTGCATTTGTGACTCAGATAAGAAATTTATTTTTCCATCTCTTGTAAAATTAAAATTGTCAAACCCACTATATATTTTTTTTTCTTTCTTAAATACAGAATAGAAAATGTAAGGGTGGGTGTCAAATCAAATGTTCTCATGGGAATTGAGTTTATTCTCTTTTTAAAGTCAAAAGGTATCTAAAGTTAACATTGAAGCCTCCTTCTGAAATGTAACATTGAAATACTTCATACTGAAAGATGTCAAAAGGTAGCACTTTGGCTTCAAAACAACAGCAGTAAAAAAAATCAATGAAGAATTCGACGGATTGTTTTGTTTGACTTAAATTTGAAATTTCAATGGATGAGCTATTCTCCAAAATCCTGCCCAGTTCTAATTAGCACTAAGTGTTACCATCAGTCAGGTGAAATAATTGCAGTCTTGAGCCTTGAACAAAACACAAAAGTGAAATAACCACTAACGCAAACAACTTTAAACAGTCTGAGAGAAGCGTCCTTGCCAGGATGTCGAGGTCTCATTAATACTCCATCAGTTCTTGCATTCCCAGAGGGCATGAGAAGGCTGCTCCAACAGCCAAGGGCAAGACAACCTTTTAAAAAGCCCTTTCAGACCTGATAAAGCAAGAAAGGGCACAAGTCCTCAGGCTTTCCTTTGTGGGTTTGGTTTTGGGGGGGGTGGTTATTTTATTGGTGGTTTGTTTGTTTGTTTTGTAGCATCCTTAGAAGTGCTGATGGAATTAGAAAACCGCCAACGAACAATAAGAAAGTTAAAGGAAGAGCCCAGCATTGACGAATTGCTTACACAGGCACGTGCAATCCCCTGTAGATCTCACAGAAGATGGTGCGAGTGGACAAACCACAGCTTGCCTGGGTGAGCAGGCTCTGCTGCAGGTTCGGGGTACCTGCCTAGAAAAGGGCTCTGCACTGTGGTTCCACAGCTGCCGGCCTGGGTACCACAGGCCGTCCTACCCGGGGAGGGACCGAAGCAGGAGGTGATAGAAAGCCTCCAGGCTTTTGCATTGCCATCGCTTGGGTGTTGGTCATCAGCTGAGAAGTAGTCACAAGAGCTAGTGTGGATGTTCTCTGTCCAAATTTAATCAGCCTTGGGTTGGTTTAGTTGAAGTAAATTTAATCAAACCTCAACTCATTTAATCAAACCAAAGCAAACCATATGGCGGTTTGAAACAGGAGGAGGAACCAAAGCAGCTGGAAACTTCTGATGTCTGGAAACATTCAGAGCACCTGTAAAGGTGGCTGTAGGGGCTGGTTAACAACCTCCTCCAAAAAAAAACCAAATGCCAGGTCAGGAGGGACACACTGAGTGGGGCTTCATGAGAAGGCAGTACCAGCTCTTGAGAGAAATGCCATCCTAGGCGGGCAGGACAGTCCTGAGGGGCCAGGAGGAGACGTTCCTTACTGAAGTGAAGCCCTCCAGTTTCCCCTCTCTAAACTAATCAGGACACAGTTTCACTGTGAATGGGTCTATTCACTAGAATGTTCTGAATATTCACTGAATCTGTTCACTAGAATGGGTCTATTATTTCCCACAGTACTTTGCACTGGTGTATCTGGTTCTTGCTCCTGGCTTATGTGAGATGAAGTTATATAGAGCAGACCCGTGCCAGCCCCAAAAGTCCCTCTGTGTTTCTCCCAAGCCATTGCCAACCCTCCTGCAGCTGCTCAAGACAAGACAGAGACAGGAGCCCCCCAATCTTTCCATCTTCTCAGCCGCCTGCTGAGAGGCTGATCTTCGATCAAAGACTGGTTCTTATCTCCAGGATTTCCAGAACTGATAGGCAGCGAGCCGGATGAGATTTCTTCCAGAGAAGAGCAGTGGGGCTGGCTGGGAATGAAAGAGATGAATGGAATGCAGCCCTGGAAACACATAAGTTCATTCCTCAAATGCCAGAAAAGGCATGAACCCATCTCATCCACATCGCAGGCTGTCGAGGAGGCAAGTGCAGACACAAGGACTGTGTTCAGGTGAAATATGCCTGAATTTACACCAGGTTTGCTCTCTGCAAACAAGCCAGGGGCTGTTTGGCCAGGTGTGTTCCTGCGCGGGGCAACGTTCTGCGGGAAGAAAAACCCCACTACTGCTTGCCAACCATCCACAAACTATTTTGGTTTGGATTTTTTTTTTTTTTGAAGCATTTCCTTGAATCACCCTTTTGAGGAACTCCGCTTTAGATTTTGTATTTATTTATACTATAAATTAAATAGCTAATAGCATGTCAAAAGGAGGAGAACCTCGGCCATCCATTTGTTTGAGACTAAATCCTTATCTTGATAATTAAAACTTCCACATTGTTATCAGCAGCGGTATCTCTCTAGTCTTGACAATCCTGTCACTAACATCAGGTTTCCAGCATAACAACGAGGTGGGCAGACAACTCTTACACACTCACCTTAAAAACTGGTTTTTTAAATTTAAAAAAACCCAATCCATTACCCGCTCAGCTGTCCAGCTCCCTGATGGAAGAAACCCCCTTCTGCTTCTGCTTAGATGATCAGAACTGTCCTGCTCATTTTTAAACAATAAAAATGTGAAAGGAAGCCAGATTCTGGAGTGCCAAGTCCAGCCTGAATGCCTGAAACACTGACCTGAGACAAATCTGTTTCCCATTTTGTTCTTGTTCAGGCTGCCAAACCCAGCCACTGAGCTTAAAAGTGAAAGAACTGGTGCTCATGTTTGCTTTTTGTGGGTGAGGAGGGAAAGCAAAGTAGTTAACTGTATCGACCATGCAGTGGCCTTAAGAGCCCACGCTCCAGCACCTGCTGCTGTGTGAATAGTCTCCACGTCCGTACCCGTCCTCACCACAGAGTGAGAAACCACCGTGCAGAGATCTCCCGAGCCTGACTGAGAGCCGCGCTGGCTTTCCTGCCATCGCTTCATTTGCCTCTGATTGAGCAAGTAGGTGGTGGGATGCTGCAGGAGAAGACAGCTCTGATCCTTTACCAGCCTGAAGGAAGAGGAGACAAGGAAGACGAGGTGGGGAAGGGTTGTTTATTCCCTCTGCTTACACAGCACTGTGTAAGGAGTCTGCAGAGGTGTTTCTGATCACTGTAACCCGTGGTTTTACAGAAGCTGGGCTGGCTAAACTTTGTAGCATCGAGAGCTGAGGCTGGTTGTGCACCGCTGCACACCCTTTGGACAAAACTCATCTGTGCAAAACAAGTGTGAAGCGGTACCGAATCAGACCTTCCCACTCCAGAGGCGAGTGGTTTGCGTTCACTTTCTCCTGGTGCCATTCACAGTGGATGGGCAAAGCGCTGAAATCAGGCTTAATTTTCACTTTGGGATCAATAAGTCTCCTCCAGATCCATCTAGATCTCAGCTAGCCTGTTCCCCACAGAGACCTGCTCGTTGTGTGCTGGGGATGACTGTGAGAATGAGTGTTTCTGCCAAGGCAGGTGGAGTTTGTGCAGTTCAGGATTATTGCACATTCTTCCTAAGCCTGGAAAGGAGACCGCAGCGGGACCCAGGAAATTCACTTGGTGTTACTTTGCGTGGAAAAGCACATTTCAAAGGGAAGCATTAGCAAACGTTCCCTCCACCCTCCTGTTTACAGCTTGGGCATAGCAAAGTGTCAGCTGTTGAGGGTAATTATTTGAAGGGGTTGTCTCTTCTTCAGAAGACAGTTGGAAGATATTTCTTTATATTCCAGAGAGGTGAAGCTCCTAGTAAGTGGAAACAAAGAGAGATGGTTTTCCTTGGGGATATAAAGGTTTATCCCAGTAACAGGAAAGAGTAAGAAGGGCATCTTGTCAAAGCCAGGTAAGGCAGCTCGAGGCTTTGTAGTTTTATACTTCACTTGCACTGCAAATCCCATTTCCCGGTGCCTGCAAGAGCCAAGATCTCCTTCCCCCACCTGAGATGCTTGTGTCTATTGGAAACCCATAAAGGTTGAACCCCATGTGCCAACTAGAGAGGAGGATCGACTGTAGGATGACAAATCCTTGACAGGAAACATCAGAAGCATCCCGAGACAGGCAGGGAAAGCTTTGTCGGGACACCCATATCTGCCTTTTTTTTTTTTTTGAAGACAGCACCCTCTGTGTGCACAACTGCCTGCACAGAGCAGACACACCAGCAGCTTTGTTTTCGGTTGCTGGGACTACAGGGAGGTTACCACCAACTGTACTTTTCAGAGCGACTTTGAAGTTGTTTTTACAAAGAAGAGAAAAAATAAACCAGCTTCACCAGGAACAAGCACAGCAAGATGTGACAGTGTGGGAGGCCAGGCCAAACCCAGCAGAGAGGGCAGCACCACATGGCTCTCACCAGCACTGAGCTGGTCACGCCACTGCGCGACCGAGGGAAATACCAGCAAACAACCTCGGTTTTGTTCTCCAGGCTGGGAGAGGGTCTGCCCGGGTGCTGCAGAGATCAGCTCACAGCAGGGCTCACAGAAGATGGGGAAGCAGAAATGGTTAAAACATGGAAAGAAAATGCAGGTAGGTCTGGTTGGCTGAAGCCAGCACCACTGGGCTTTATAGCTGAAGGGGAGGGCAAGAAGGGGAACAGTCAGAAGAAGTTTAACCAAAGTTCAGAGTAATGAAGCTGGATGCTGGGCTGGAAGCTTTATTCCAGCACAATCCCAGTTCCTTTTCGGATGACCACCGTGGAGGTAGTGCAGGAACATAACTGGTGACTTTGGAGCTGTAAAGCACAAAAGCAGCCTCTCATCCTCAGGCAGGTCTGCCAGCAAGTGGAGGAGGGTGTCCCCAGGACGGTCTAGCACAGAGGATGGAAGAAGCTGTTACTCTTGCAGAGATGCAGCTGAAGAAGCAGGTGGGAGAAAGAAACCAAGAGAACTATGGGTTTGAATCTAGTTCTATTGGTATTCGTGTAAATCTGGGGCAAGTCCGTGGTGCAAGAGCAGCAGAAGACCAACAAGCTCTGAATCGTGGTGGAGATCTCAAACAACAACAAGTGAAGATCTTAATAAAAACTTCGGAGTCTTACTAGCATGGGCTTTTTTCTTTGCGTCCTGCTACACGGGATCACCTGGGATCACCTCAGCAAAAGGGGCAGTGGTGGACTCGGATGCTCACTGAAACAGCAGTACCCAGGCTAGTCACTGCCAGATCTGGTTGCAAACCACTGAAGTCAGCAGAAGACCGAAGTAGCCTCATTGCTGCCTACAAAGAGTTGCTGCCTACAAACACACTGACAGTTCACTGCCCGCAGCCTCTGGGCATCTCGGCTCCAAAATTAAACCTTCCTTAGCGGATGTTTGCGAAGTGGGGCACGGCCACTTGGATTAAGAGAGTTCTGAGTCAGGTGAAGAGCGGGTACATCTTGTAATGGAAAGGATATTTCTCTAACTGAGAGAGTTTCCTGGCTCTGACGTAACTGGGAGAACTATTTCCCAATGTGTCAGCTTTACTGTCAAGCCACAGCCTCATGCTTGCTGTGAAGGCTCTAACTTGTCTTGCCTACGCCATAAGCATGACAGCTATTTATAGCCGGCATTTAAGCAGCTGCCACTTCCAGGGTACCTGAGACCTTCTCAGTTTGAGGGTGTCCCTGCATCCTCCATCAGGGATGCACCCTTGGGATGGAGGGACTGTGGCAAATTATCTACTTCCACGCCAGCCACCTAAATCCCGATGACTGCCTTAAGCCTTTCATCTCTATTTGCTGTGGCTAGAGGCAGACAGAGACAATGGGAAATGATGAAGAAATGCAAAGTTTTAGCACTTCCCATGTTTACCTGAGCAGCAGAATCTTCTAGAGTTTGCAAAACAAGTCCGGAAATTGCTCAATTACAAAATTTCTATGGCTTTCTACTTCCAGTCAGGCTAAAAATAAAATAAAACCTTGTGCCAGGCTGATTTCTGCTGCAACCACGCTCGCCTCAGCAGGGTTAAACGGGGGTGAGCATGGGCCTTTACCATTCGTTTTTCAGCAGCACAGCTTCCAGTCACAGCCAGAACAGGGAAACAGAAACCAGCGGTGAGCCAGCCAGCCCCAGCACCGCTCCTCTGTGCTCCTCAGCGGCAGGTCTCTGCATCCCCAAAACTCACCCCATCTCCTCCTGCTCAACGCCAATGCCAAGGTGTCCTTGAGGCAGCTATTAGCAAAGTGTGTTTGAAAGACCTGAGGCAAAACCCAGTTCAGTCCCAGTCCTGCGAGGTCCCACCTTTATGTTCAGGCAGGGGCTGGATGCAGCTTAAGGAGATTTGAAGCTGTCTTGGTTTTGCAGGGTTCTGTCCTACAGCCTTGCCCTTCCTCGTCTTCTACACCATTGGCATATTATTTCGGTTTTGTTTGCTTGGAGGCAATTCACTTCTCCTGGAAGTCCCATGCAGCATGTGCTGCAATGGGGAGGAAACTCTCTTGTCTCACCAAGGGCAAGAGAAAGCGTTGAGTGATCAACCTGCCAGACAAATTGCATGTGCTCGTGCCCCCAGCAGCGTTACAGCTGCAGGTGTGACAGAGCTAACGCTATCACCGTATTCCTGACCAACACGAGCATGGTGCTAGGAGTTAGGAACAGGCAATACCAGCCAACAGCTGGATAAACTTTTTCCAGGTATTTCTCCACCCTAACACAATAAGCTCCCCGCTGAATACCCAGCTCAGGAGAGCTCAGCAAAAAGGCAAAGCCCACAGCCCAGGGCCTTTTTTGCTGCAGCAGGTTCCACAGACAGTGATAGGAAGGAGACCTTCACCTCCTAACTCCTGCTGGGAACAAAACTCAGGCAGCACAGGGGCAGGCTGGCTGTCCCGCATGGCAGCTGTGTACGTTACAGAAGCCACAGCAGGATCTTCAGTGTCTCATAAAGAGTTTCTGTTGTGCCGAGGGCTGGCTGCATGTGAAGGGAGGATGGAACTGGCCCCAGCTTGGGGCTTTTAGAAACCAGTGAGTCCATCACCTTTGAGGAACTGCTTGAGTATGGCCATGAGACAGGGCACGGCTTTTCATTCCTACCTACCCCCATGCTGCCTCCCCATCCTTGAAGGATGCATCCATACATCTGAGGGATGTCAGAGAGCTACACTCAAACACAAAACTATACAGAGTGACTTCAAAACTGACCTTCTGGACCCTTCATGCTCTTGCTGCATGAAGTAAATAATGCTGCCATGGAGAAGCCACTCCACTGGACATCCACAGCCACTGCCATGCTCACAGAAACATTTCGGGCACTGCAAAAGAGAAATTCTACCAGCACAGAGCCCTTCCAGCCTGTTCTGGCCTGGTTTGTACCCACTCCTCTCCACCCACCACCAGGTAAGGGATGGCTTCAGCCAAGGGCAAGGGTTTGGGGCTCCCTTTCCCAGCTGCTCCCTATCAGCACAGCTCTGCCCAGGGCCAGCTGACGGGGCAGCTCAGGCCATCGCCTACTGACCTCGCTGTGTTCCTGGAGGCTGCATGCTGAGCCTGTCCCAGGGCCAGGGGTGAATGTCCGATGTGACTTGGTCCAGCAAAAGAAATCAGCTGTTTGCACTTTCTAACCCAGTGGCAACCTATTGCTGCAAACCTTAAATAACTGTGACTTAAATCCTACCAGGCTTGGTGGAGGCACCCACCTCTCCTCTGCTTTTAAAATAAGGTGAAACCACCAATATTCTGATATTCGGGGGAACAGCTTCAGCCGGGAGGTTTAATGGTTTGTCTGGTCCCAAAGCCATAGTCAAGCTCAGAAGTAAGAACAGATCCACCAGGCTGAGCGTACTCTGGTTTCTATTTTGGGTGTGGAATTTCTGCTCTAACTTTAGGCCAATCAAGAGACATGCACCTCAACAGAATCGGACTTTTACTCCCTAATGAGCATTTTGGAGAGAGAGAACTGAGTCAATGAAGTGACAAGAAAATTCCTAACAAATAAACGGGAACGGCCTACATGGGCTGTGTTATCAGCACGCTGGAAGGAGATAAGGCTCAGCTCCCGCTGCAGAGATTTCATGAGGACTGACAATTTTAAACCCTGCAGTGTCTAGCAGCAGTAATTACATTTCACACCTTGGGTGAATAGAAAAGGTTCTCCAGTATCTTATGATGTCTCTGACAGGGGGAATGCGGAGCTGCGCATTCCCCTGAGACAGGACGGCCAGGTCACCAGTAGAGAAAATAAGTAAGGTGAGAATGACATGCAGATGCTGAAACTCCTCTAGCTTTTACTTATTTTTCTAACCAGTTCTGAGCTGAGAAAAAAAAAAAAAAGGAAAATCAATCAACGGGCTGGAAATCTTCCAAAACCAAAGCAGCTCAAGTCAGTGTCCCTGTTCATCCGTCCCCTACTGCTGCTGCTTTCGGTGGTGATGCTGCTGCTGCTTTGAGACCTGCTGACACCCTCAGCAGAGAGTTGCCAAGCCCAGAATTTCTTGTGTTTGATCTTGAACCCACTTCCCAGCAGATGGGTCTGGGCAGGGCTTTGTAGGTGGCACCAGGGCTATTAGTGCAAGGACACTTAATTTATGCATCCACAATGAGAGCGTCAGACCTTGGGAGAGTCTCATAACTGGATAGTTTCCGAGTCTGACGCATCTTGTTTACCGCAAATGACTTCAGCAGCCACCCATTAAATCATTTCAGAAAACACAAGGAAATATTAAGCAACACAAAAATTCCACCCCATCATTCCATTCAGTCAGATATACATATATAAACATTTTTTGGCTGAATAAAAGCAAAGAACAGTGAGATAAAACGTCATTTGTACCTTTGTGGTCCCGGTAGAAGTCCCCCATCCCCTCTCCGGTGCTCTCGGTTGCAAGTTCACAGAGGACGGGTGCAGGGGCTGAAGCTTCATCAGGAAATAAAAAAATAGGTAGGAGGGAAATTCAACACACAATGCGTGATTGTTCTGAGGTTGGGTTCACCGCCGAGCCGTGGGACTGCTTCCCAGCACACCGCGCCATGGTGACCTTCAAGATAACCGCACGAGAAAGGGTTTTTCAGCACTCTGAATCCTGAAATGACTGTTTACTCAGGCAGCATCCTCCTGGGCAAATTACTCACTTTGTCACTCGTTCGGGTTTCTTTGCTTTCTCATTCTTTACGGTGTGACACTCGAAGGCACCTCTGGGTCAGGCCCTGCCGTATCTGTATCGCCATCCTGCTGCTCAAAGGGTGCGTTAGTCACTTGGGTACAGAAAGGATTAATCCCAAGACTCCACAGGGGGATTTCTGTAAAGATGCTTCATTTTCCTGGCTTTCCTTATCAACTCCTTCCATTCATCCTTTCCCAGCAATCTCCTGGATCAGAGAAGTACCCACAGCCCTTGCAATAACTGCTAATAAATCTGCCTCTTCCACACCTCTGTGAAGTGTGAGTCTCTCTGACATGGAAAAGGAAAACCAGGGTTTAGTGGCAGGGGAGTGGGGTCAGAGAGCAGAAATGAACGTTTCACCAGACATCCTGCCCAGCCCATCCTTGGCACAGACCCAGAAGAGCTTCATGGATCTCACCTGGGTCCCACCAGGACACTGTGGGGATGTTCCCCTGCTGCAGCCTGAAGTGAGCTTCCAGCTGTTGGACACATCTGGATTTTGACAGGGTTGTTGCTCTCACGCCACTGGGAGCCCAGAGCTTCAGGTCGTGGACATCTCCTGCTTGACAGGGATGAAGAAGCCTCCTGCCACCAAACTCCCTCACCGTGGGAGTCCCCAGTGCTGTCCCTTGCTCTGGCACATTCAGTGCTCTGCTGGCCCATCCCTAGAGCTCCTCCCCCTCTCCTGACACCTCCCTTCTGCATGACCACTGTTCTGCCGAGGGATGCTTCTGGCAGGCACCTTTGTTCCAGGAAGGTGAGCAATAGTTTCCAAATCAACCAACCGCGATGGCTTCATTAAACAATTCTTATCCCTTCAAAATGTCAGGCCCGAACCTTTTCTTTAGGTTCTTGTTTTCCCTTCTGTCACTGCTCTGCCATCACTGAGCCTCTTGATGGAAGGGTTTCAAAAGCACTTTTGAAGATGCATCCACAAAGTTGTGTCCCCACAGCTGCCCCATGGTAACCTCTTGGCAACATTATGTACAAACCCGTAATTAATTTAGGCTGCCCTTGAGCCAGCACTGCAGTCAGAGTCCTGCAGCTCTCAATGTTCCTCTCACTCAACTTTTAAGCCCTTAAAGGAATAGTCTGAATTCAGCGCTGAGCCTGACAGAGATGTCCTGTCTCCCAAAAGAGCATCTCTGGGGAATGCAGTCCCTGAAGAGCACTGCAGATCCCTCTCCACCAGCCCTTCCTGCTCCCCTACCTACGCAAAGCTGCCTGGAGGAGGCTCCTGTGCCATGCCAGGGCAGGGGGGTGAACTCAGTCCCCTATGTGGAGAAATGCCCATTGCCTAATAGGTATTTCAGCTCCATCCCTAACCCACGCCATCACCATCATCACACAGAAAAACCCTATCATCAGCTCACACCAAACTGATCAGATCTACCTTGAAACTTGACTTCCCTCAAGCACCTCCCATCACCAAGGCTGCCCACAATCTGCCCGTTTGAACTCGGCAGCAGCCACAGAAACCTTGTGCCTCTTCTCCCTTTTCCAGTAACACAGCTTTGCAAGTAGAAAGAGCTGGCTGGGGTGATGTAGTCAGTTTACCTCATCAGCACAAGACTTCCCTACTTTTGCTGAGATTTGGAACCACCCTGAGACAGTTGATAAACTTTTTTGTTTGGCTGTCAGTACAGGCTCAGATTCACTAATCAGCCGCCTGTTTTAACATGAGCCAGAGGTGTCTGAATGTTTGCACAGGAGATACCTGGAAGGTTGACACACAATTACTAATCTCCACTGCGAGATAGAAATCATGCCCATGTGCTTTGTTACTTGATAGTGGCAAGTCTATCCATCAGCAGGTCAATTATGCTAATAATGTTCATAAATAACCTTCCTGTTTGTCATAATTAGATATTGGTGTGAATGTGACTCATTAGCATGCCAAGTCCATTCACCCAGTATGATCTTGGAGAGTTCTTAAACCTGATTTTTAATCTTTAGCTGGTATAAATCAGGGATAATTCCCTGATAATTCCACTCAAGATAATTAATTCAACTATTTGCCACTATTGTTCTGCATCTGTTTTAAGTTTTTGAGAAACTTTCTGACTGCTCTTCCTTCCCTGTCTAATTTGGTCTTTACCCCAACCCCAGACACAGCCATATCACGTGGGACCTGCATTAATTCCCAGGCACTGCTTGGCTGATCCCAGGACACCTGCTGTTTGAACAGCTCAGCTGGTCTAAAATACTCCATCTCAGTAGGACCAGGAGTGACCTCCTGCTTTCCACCCCTGATTCCCCCCATGAGCATAAACCAGTCGCTCACTCTTGGTTCAGCATCCGTATGACTTGCTGAGAGCATCTCTGAGCATTATACCCAGCAAAGCATCACCGATCCCTGGAGGCACAATTCTCTTCCAATCAACCCTCAGGGCCAAGGCCTGAGGAAAAAAATTGCTTAACAGGATGGTTTTGCCCTTGGCATGCTGAAAGATGGGCGCCTCCTCTCTGATGCAGGGCATGCAGCCTGCTCATGGGAGCAGATCTGGAACAGACCTCTGCTCCCACAGTTTGCCTTCAGCCCTCTGCCCTGGCTGTGTGGTAAACCCAGGACTTCCCCTAAAGCACTAGAGCTATAGGAAAGCCAGCTCGTGCACTTTTCAGCTTAATAAATAAACCTCATTTCCCAGATTGCTCTTTCACGAGCCAAGTGAATCTGCTGTTTGAACAGAAAGGTGCTTCTCTGAAAATATAAAAATAGTGTGATAAACTATTCCAGAGTGGTGAGCTCAGATCCGGTAGTCTGGGCTATTTTTAAGTCTCTATTTTATTTAATGAAGAGAAATTTCTAGGCCAGGAACTCAGTGCCGGATCCAGGATATAAATAGAAATTAATTTAGCACGCTGCAAAAACAAACCTGTTCGAGACGCCTGGTTCCAGCTATCTGCCTACAGCCCTCGCTCTTGGCAGCCAGACAAGCAGCTGGATGCGAGGAAGGACCAGCACGTCACAGCCAACGTGACCATCCACTTCACCGCTCGGCTTTGCTCACCATCTACAAACCAGCTATGATGAAGTCACCTGTTTCTAAGGAAAAACGTCTTGCCCAGACCAAAAAGAGGCTTGGAAATTCATCCCCCATATAGCTTGGCACCCTTTTAGGGTAGAGAAGGCCCATGCTTACACCAAAGTCTGCTCCATTTCTGCTGCTCTTTCCCAGTATCCCAGTGAAAGAGACTGGACACCTCTGGGTGCTAAAACTCCCTGCCTCCCCCAGACCAGGGGTACACAGAGAAAAGGATGGTGGGAGAAAACAAAATCCAAAAGCTAATGCCAAGCACAGGGAAGACAATATTCTATGAGCGTGGGGCCAACGACTATAAGAATGTTACCCAATTCCATCAGCTCCCCAAATGATCTGGCTGTCCCGGCAAGCGTGGCTGCTCAGGGGATTTGTTTTTCTTTTCCAAAATTAGAATAAATAAGGATGCTGCCAGCTGGCAGCCGGGGAAAAGCCTCTGCGGGGATACATCTATGAAGAAATATCCTGCAAAAGAGCTGTTTTCTGAAGTGCATCATGGAAAACCACCACGTCATGCATGCTCTGAGCACATCTCACTGGCAGCTGCCGCGCACATCCGTACTGGACCTCGCCTGCGCTTCCCCTGAGCTCCCACTCCACCAATGTGCTTTTGGGTGAGTTTGTATCAACAGCCCCAGGTGCTTCTGGGACCCCTCATCCTGCTACACCAAGCTTTGAAGGTCTAGAGGACAGAAGCAGCTCTGCTCTCCACAGAAGGCACATAATGTCCATCCATCTCTGCTTTGGCTATACACCTTCTGGACAAATTATTTGTGCTTTCCAAGGACCTGTCTCTCCTTGTTCTTCCTCTGAACTGGCATCTCCCTGCACAGCCATGGTCACCTTTTGGGAAGGTGTTGCACAGAGAAGTAGCTGAAAAAGGAGGTCTCCACTGTTAGCTTTGCGGGTGGAACGCAGTGGGGGAGGCAGCGTGCACGCTCCCACTTCAGAAGCAGCCAGTGGAGAAGCTGAAAGTGTAGCCGTGTCCCTGCAATCTCCATGGGCAGAATCCCAAAGCCCTCAGCTCTCACACAGCCCCAAAACACGGGGAGGGTTTGGGAAGCTCCCAGTCATGGAGAAAGCCTTTGAGAAAGGCTGGATGGGGCTCAGCTTCCCCAAACTCCCGTAGCCACAGGACTCTGCCCTCCCTGAGACCAGCGGCTTCAGAGCAGCAATGGGAAACCACACTGATGAGTTCTCCCTGCCTTTGGAGCACGTTGCTGTAGCTTCTTGCCATGCTCATTTGTAATAGGGGTTTTCAATATCATCTAGGAGTTAATGCAGCCCCGACTCGAGCGCCAGCAGACGTGATCCAGCAGAGCTGCTGGAATGGATTAGGTACAGAGCTTTTTATCAAGAGAAAAGTGGATGAATGCAAATGTATAAAACCCCTCTATCTAGCAGCCTATGCCAGGAAATGAATTGTGAAGTGTCCTCCAGGAAACCAGTGTTGGCAAAATTCATCAAAACAACATTTAATCTTCTTGGCACTTTGTCATTTTTTCACCCCTTTTCTCCATTTTTTTTTGTTGTGTTCTTACAAAAGAAGAAAAAGAACAATAATAGCATAAGATGGCCAAGAGAAAACACAAGCTAGCTGGGGTTATTTCCATGAACGACTATAGGATCGGGCTTGAACATACAGTGTAAGCAGATGAGACCGTAATTCTTAATAGGTACATATTTAATAATCCAGTCTGGAAGGAGATGATGAATCGCCATTGTAGGGAATTATTTATTAAGATTTATACCAAGGAGGAAATAACATTTTCCTGGAATCAATGCATCTTCGCTCACATGTTAAAAAAAAATGAAATTAGTAATTTTTCGAGCCCTCTCTTTTGACAAAACCTAGAACAGCCCAAACCGTCTCAGCCACATAACTCCCAGCTGAGCCTTCTTCCCGTCTCCCCTCAGAGTCCTGCTCTACCTGTTGTCTCTCGCTAGCACCCAGGGAGGAGGCTGCAGCAGCACCCCAGGGCCTCCGAGAGGCACGGGCACAGACGAAGACTCGCAGCGGGGTCGATGCCATAGGGCAGAGCGAGGCCCCGTGCCCTGGCAGTGAGCTGCAACTTGCACAACTGCCCCGGGACAGAGCTGTGGCATGCTGTGCTTTTTTATCTCATCAGCTTCCTCCAGCCTCTCTCACATGGGGTGCTTTGCCCAAACAAAATAAAGTGTGTTTCCTGCCTGGAAAAATGCCTTAGCTAATCAGTCGTGAAGGAAATGGAGAAATGACGCTGCTTGCATTAGAGCACAGCGAGAGCAGAGCCAGGAGGGGAGCTGGTCCTCCTGCCCTACCCCAGGCACCTGGCTAGGAATCCTCCCACACGATTTGTCCCATCCTCCACGGCTGGTCGGTCTCGCGGTGAAGGAGGAGAGCAGGGATCACAAAGGAGGGCCGGCTCTGCAGGGGTGCTGCATGGCTCCACACGGAATCGCTGGGCACGGGTGGCAGGACGGCCACGGATTACCCGCAGCACATCACCAGGCCGTGCGGGTGAGAGGCTTGTGGCATTTCTTTACCCCAGGAGACATCATCTGTCTCTTGTAGGGGTGACTCCTGAAGATCTTTGATCCCTGAATTCCCTCATTTCTGTTCAGGGAAGCTGGTTCTGGAGGAATCATCTGTGACGTGGAAATCAGACAGCAGAGAGGAGGGGCTGGATGAAAAACTTTACTTGGGAGGCTGAAAGTTCGGGTGGCAAGAGGAGTTACCCGTGATGATGGAGCACAGAGCTGGGACATACCAAGTAGAGTCCGACCTGAAACAGGACAGCACAGGCACGTCTCACAACACAGACCTCAGTCTTTTCACTCTTCTTGCCACTGCTGACTCTAGAGGTGAAATTCTGACTGTGTCTGTTAGACCATTCGCAGGATTGGACCGACAGCATCTGCTGTGCAGTGTGGGAACAGCTTCATTTTTTCTCGTTGCCTCTCAATAGGTATTAATCCATTTTTCCTTGGAACACTTTACTCAGGGACACTGGGGGTAGATTCCAGGATCAGGCAGAAATTCCCAGCTCTATCGCCCCAGCCCAGGTCTGCTGCAGACGCAGGACAGCAACCACCAACCGCCGTTACCTACAAAGGAACTCTTCTTGCTGCGCACCAGGGAGAGCAAAGCAGGCTCGAGCTGGCCCACACACCAGCAGCTTTGCCTCAGCAGCTGCTCCTCAGAGATCTGGAGCAGCAGCACTGTGTTCCCTGTCCTTGCAATGAACGAGCATAACCCATGTGTGCCTTGGAGTCTCGCTTAATCCCAATTTCCTGCCCTGGCTCAGACAAGCAAAGCATGACTCTTGTGCAGCCCAGCTTCTTTCACGTAGCAACACGAGCTCCCGTTTTCTCTAGCCGGAGTCAATCTCACACCAGAAAGCCTCAGCCGAGACAAGCATCACAAGCCGTTCTGAGCCATCGTCACCTGCATGCACAGTGTTGCTCTCGGCCTTGGCTAAGAGGCGAGCGACTGCACACAGCATGGAGCAGGCAAGCAGCAGGTCCCACCTCCATGGTCACACTCAGCACCATCACTGCTTATCTGGAGCCTACCTGAAATCTCTGCAAAACCTCCATGTTGTGACTTTTTTAGTGTATTTTTAGCACTTCCCAGTTTGGTCAGGCAGAACATCAGACAAGAAACACGTTTCCTGCAGTCTGCCTTTTGGTTTCAGGCACCGCGGGATCCCCAGTGATGGGGACTATGTGATCCAGGCCCCCTCTGTGGTGCCACATGCTGCATGTTCACCCAGGTGGGAGCAGCTTCTGCCCCACCACTTTGCTCACGGACCCGTCTCCTTCTGCCATGTCCCTGTGTGAAAAGGGATGCTGCTTCTGCCAACCTAATTTAGAAAGTGGTTTAATCGACTTAACCTCCCGGAGCTAAGGCTAATGAGTCACTTGACAGCAGCTTGCCTTAGGGTGATCAGTCAGGCATTTGTTTGGGATTTTCAAAGCCTCACCACCCACAATATGAGTTCCACTGGAAGTCTGTTAGGTGGGTCTGAAAATCCCACTCTTCATCCGCTCGGAGATTTCAGTATCGCAGAAGCTGTGGCTGGCGGGGTTCTTTGCAGAAACACCAATTTCACCCTCTAACGGGCACAGAAAACTTGATTTCAGCCCCACTTACAGTGTTGTAAATCCAGGGTAACCGTATTAAAGCCAAGGGAGCTGCTGCTGGAGACTTAAAACCACTATGAGGAAAAGTCACATTAGGTCTACGCAGTCAACAGCCTGGCCTACAGCCACCCTGGGCTGAGCTCTAAAGCAGCCCAGAGAAATTTCTCTATAAAAGTTCCATTACTGTTAACAGCTAAATCCCTGCCGTGCTATAAAAACCTCACCCCCATCTAAGCTAGTAGCAACTGTTCTTATTTAATTTGCTCCAAAAGCCCGATGGACCGCACCATCGGTGGTTGTAAGCTGGTGTAGTTCCCCTGAAGCCAATCACATTTATTACTGTCACTGGCAGGGGTATAGTTAGTGCCCTGCTTAAGGACCAAGGTTTTGCACTATTCCCTTTCAAGGTACTGGACAAAATCTGATCAGAAACCACAAAAGACCACAGTGCTACAACTCCTCCCTCAATTTTTCACCTAAACTTTGCCTAGTGGAAAGTTCTCCGTGAGTATGAGTTCTAGTGGGTCATTTTCTCCTTCAGGAAATGACTTTTGAGGCTTTCTAGTATTCCCCCACCACGAGGGAGACTTTTAAGTAAAACACACCCTGGAGCTGATGCATTGGACCTACGACGTGTGCGGGACAATATCCAATAAGTGACGTGGCTTATTAATGGGAAAAGAGTGGCCGGTCTTTTCCTGCGCTAACAGCAGCAGCTGAGCCACCAGCCGAGCACAGCCCTGCTCCAGCCTGCAGCGATTTCCCCGCGGCGCCGCGTGATGGTGACACGGGGCTCAGCAAGGTGCAGTTCACCCCGCACCACTTACACTTTCCCCGGTCCCTGACTAAACATGTCCCAAACCTGACTAATACCCAAAGCAAAGGTGAGAAGGAGGAATTTAATACCATCTTGTGTAAATAATAACCAGCTGTTTAAACACAACAGCCAGATCCAGAAGGAATTATTTGCCTTGGCAAGAATGCACCAGCATTTCTTACTTGCAGCCCAGAGATTCCTCGTCTCCTGTCTCGCCTGCCCTGTGCCCTAACCATCAGACTGCATGGCCATGGGCATAAAAGCCTCCAGGAGCTTCAAATGCTCAAAGGAAAAGTGCAGCCATTCATAGCTGTTCTCACTGACGGCTCCTGCTGCAGCTTTCTCATCATTTCAGCCTGAAAAATATAATAAAATCTGTAGTCCGACCCCATAACAGGGTTGTCAGGCAGGACCCTTCCCCTCCCACCCAGTTGCTCTAGACTCTCTTTTGTTACTGGAAGCTCTGCTGTGCATTATGAGCCATGGTTTATCAGTGGAAATGAATCTGGGATCACAAAGAACCCAAAAGTCAGAATACTCAGTCGTGAGCGCAAGGTCCTTTGCTCTTTTGGCCGCCCCACAGCATTGTAGCATGATGCGATTCTTCCCTGGTAAAAAATCCTGTCACATAAGACCCGCTGCAAAACTAGTGGTAATACCCAAGGGCTGTGGGTAAATATTTAAGGATCCCACTACTACTTCTGGATTCAATCAAACCAGTTCATCCCTTGAAGTGACACGCTTTTGGTGATAGGTGAACCCAGATGCTGGCAGGGAGCGAGGAAGAGTGTCCTCATCACCCTCTGCCACAGCGTGCGCCAGGCAGCGCCTGCTGACCCGGTTGATGAGGGCATGGACGGTCCCTTGGTCTCCCACATCCTGCTAATTCCAGCCTGAGGACTGGTGCATACTGGTGTGTTTGCATTCATTGCCCACACCGCGTGAAAAGCACAACCACGGCTTTTAGAGAGAAGGCAAATTCACACTTCTGAATCATTCCAGGTCACGTTTTAGTTTCAGTTCATTACATGAACTGACCAAAAATCTGAAACCAGAAAGTAATCAAAGAGATGCAGGAGAGTGAGGAACTCACAGAAGAAACATAAAAGCACAATAATAAAACCTCCCCGTGCAGACAAATAGAAAGTGGTGTGAAGAACCAACAGAGCTGCAAGAATCCATTCAGGAACTCAGAATGAGCAACATCACACCTGGAAATGAGGATATACGGGAAAATGTCATCCAAGAGTGGGACGAATATATTGTGATAAACTGAAATGCTGACATGCAAACTGAGATGCAGATAGAAAGGGTTAAGAGAGACACCAAAAAAGAGGTTTTCTGCATTCACTGGAACTAAGAGGAGAAGAAAAGGAAACCCCAAGAACCACAGGGAAAGCTTCAGTATTAGATACCCTTATTGTTTCCATCTTCAGAGAAAAAAAACAAGCTTAATTCTCACCAGCTGCTCAGCAATGATGGAGGAAGACAACACAAAACAAACACTGTGTACATTAAAAAAATACAGCAAATATTGGACAGTATTGAATACTCTGGTATTTAATGATGGAAGACCCTGAAGCACTAAGAGCCATCCCAAAATTTCCTTGAAAACAGTGGTGACCTGGGGACCAGAGGAAGAGGAGACATGAGCCGGTCACCCAGAAAGGCAAAGTGGAGTGTGGATGGTTGGGAAGATGCAACATCAAAAGGCTACCTGAGCCCTCTGAAGACACCACGATGGCAAGAGACAGCCAAACAGCTTTTCTCGAGAACAAACCGGGTCCCAAACCAGCCTGTCTGACAGCCACCTGGCTGTGTGGGTGAGAAGGAAGCAGATACAGCCACTTTCAGCAGGGCTTTGAGCACTAATTTACTTGCATGGCTTTTGTGTCTGGGTTTTTAAGGCTGCCCAACATGACCGCAAGCTGCTGAAAAGATACACACGAGTCCTTGCAACTCGTTATGTGCATCCAGAGAAGATGCAGGAGACAGTGATCTTTATCCTGCGCTTTGTGGGCAAAATATCTCAAAATACTGTTCCTTCAGAGGTAATTGCTAGAAACGCCCAGCCCAGAAGGATAACCGCAGCGAGGCCAGGCCAGGTCATGGCTCCCATGCCATTAAAATGATTAGCAAACAGCAGGAGGTGAAATAGACCCCGAGGGATCTCCTCTGCTGGCTCTGCTGCTGGTATTTGCTCAGAGTGCCTGGGGATGAGCCAAGCCGGGCTGGCATTGCTGCCACCTGTCTGCCCTTGCTCCAAGGGGGACAAAACAATCCACCGTCTCTCCCTGGGGCACTTACAAGACCCCCACCCTCACAAAACCCTTCCCACAATGGCTGGGCACTTCCCGTGTCTTGCTTAGCAATTTCTGAGTTGCATTGGTGTCTCTCTTCCCTCTCAGCATCACCTCGCCAAGGGCTGCCAACAGTTTTGCCGTGAAAGGCTTGCAGTCACCTTCATCTCTGCTCAGCCTTGCAAATGCCAGGACCAATTATTCAGAAATACGCTTTTTGTAGTGACTGTATCCAGGCTGGAGAGGAAGGGCTGGCCTGGGCCAGTGGCACGGGTCTGCCAGTGGAAATAAGCACCATGCCACAGCAAAGATGTCACCAAGGTGACAAGAGCCAGTCCCACCTGAGGAACGTTTGATTCAACAGGAATTCCCCACCACTGGTACCAAGAACAAAACATCCCAAGGTGACAAGAGCCAGTCCCACCTGAGGAACATTTGATTCAACAGGAATTCCCCACCACTGGTGCCAAGAACAAAACATCCGGGCAAAAATGATGCCAGCTCTGGCTCCAAAACAGCTTTTGCCCCTCGTGTAATCCATAGGCATGAATAACTGGCATCACAAGGGCTTCACCAGCTCGTGTGCACCAAGACCCCTCCATCCCGGCGTGCTGGACCTCTGGAGAAAGCCTTGTTTGGACTTGCTGATGTTTTGCTTATGCCTTATGCCTTGAATG
>NW_010407812.1:26376-30454 GCF_000710305.1 Buceros rhinoceros silvestris | reverse complement strand
TGTTTACAGAAGCGCATTTTGAGCAGCCTTGTTTGAGGCAAAGGCTGAGCTGCTCCAGAGCTGCAGCCGCAATGCTCAGCCAGTTTGCAGTGACCCAGCACCCTGGGCACTAAATGTCACCTTTTCTTTCTTATGAACTGGACCAGGGCCCTAAATCCATCTTACTCAGTTTATTTCCCCCCAAGCAAGGAGATGTTCAAAGAAAAGTGTGAATGGAGCTAAGCTGAAGTGCTGAGCAGGTGTAGAAATGCTGAGGGTAAAATCCACCAACAAAATTGGGAAAATAGTGGACCTTTAGTTGTGGCCACATCGCTCCTTGTAACAGCCCCAGTTTAGTTCACACTAAAGGCGTCCTCAGGTCTATTTGCAGAACCCACAGGTCACAGAGCTGGCTACAGCAGAGATGCTCTGACACAGAGTCAGGCTGATGGCTGCAGATGAGGTCCATGATGGAGAACATTTACTTCATAAGTTAATGTTCTGTGGCCATAGACACTATCAGAAGTTTTAATAGGTGATAGATTTCCTGCAGCACATGAATTTGACAACTAATTTTTGAGATGTGCTTGTTCTTCTTGAGAAGGAGAATCAAGAGGCTGAGGAGTCTCTTCCTCAGAAACGCTCAGGTCTCACGTCAGCACTTGGATTACTGCCCAGTCTTCCCAAGATCCCGGAGCATTGGCTGCTGAGCTCCACAGAAAACATGGACTCAAGCAGCCTGATATAAACTGCAGTGCTGAGCACTTATGACCGTAATTTGCTGCTTACAAGGGGGCTGAGCTGTTCTGAAAGCCCAACCCAGATTATAGGTTTCAAATTCTAAAGAATCTGTCCCTGAGCTCTTAATCCAGTTTACGGGCTCAGCACGAATGGAGCTGAGCCATTCTTGGAAGGAACACTTGGTAAAATCAGCCTCTAAAATCTGTCTCTGCTTTTTGGCAGAAACCGCGTTCAACGCTCAGGCCAACAAATCGAGTTTGGGATGTAATGAGAACCTGTAACAGCCTCTCGCCATGACTGAGGGATGAGGTGGTATGGGGGCAGCAGCCAGAGCTAACTGCACAGGAGCAGGACCCACACCCACCAAGAGGCACTTCTCAGGTTGCCCTCTAGGTCAGGCACCTGCATGGAGCAGAAGGCTCCTCAGCTCCCAGCCGAGCTAAGCCACTTCTTCTGCAGCCCTACCGGAACAGCGGGTTGTGCCTTGATACCATCAGTGCACACGAACATCTTTTCCTTCTGTGGAGCACGGCTCGGTTGACGAGCTCAATTCTCCTCTCCCAGCAGCTTCACACCAGTGCAGCCCTGCTGAGGTTAATAGAGTCGTTCTCCCCTGTTTATACTCAGTGGAAAGAAAACCAGACCTGAATGTGGCTGTTCTTTTTAAAAACTAATGTCTCCTCCAACAACCGCTCTCTTTCAATCACTGATTTACTGCCCATCTGCGACTCCAAAGCAAAATCTGTTCAGCTGTTGGTCTGGAAGACTTCCCCTTCACAGCGAATCCTCAACGATCCTTGCTGTTCCCTGGCAGCCAGGCTGAACCCCCTCTCGATAGCCCACACCAATAAATCATACATTATCTATGCTTGGATTTTTTAAGATTCTGGCTAATGATGCGTAAGATAGAAGACGATTGACTCTGCTGGTGCAATCTTACTTGTGCTGCTCAGCAAAGCGGGTTGAAGTGGAAAAAATAGCAAAGATGGATTTTTGTCATTAAGAACCAACTTGTCTGATTCGGTGAACGGATAGGGACAGATGCACTGATGGAAATCGTGATGTGTTTGTGATGTCTCATGCACCAGCAAGGGAGAGATTAGTTGGAAGAAGGGCCTGAGAAGTATTTGCTCCAAAAAGATATGATGAGCACCGTGGGGGAGCACCTACACAAACGCCTGGGCACCTCGTGGGGAACAAGCAGGAGCGGAGATGTTCTGCCAGCCCAGAAGACCTCAGGCGTGCCAGATGTGCACCGCAGGACAACCTCTGCCCCGAGGCCTCTCGCCACCCACCTTTTCTCTTTAGCTTAGCACCATCTAGAGGGACGCGTCTGCAAACCCAAGTGCTCTGCAAAGGTAACGCCCCACTGGCACATGCTGGGTCTGGAGTCAGGGGAACACCAGAGGAGTGAAGGCAAAGCCTCAGAAGAACAGTTCACTCCTCCAGCCGCCTTCACTGTGTCAAAGCACACGGCTGTGGTACCATCATTCCCCTTGTCCTGGTGAGCTCTTCTGTGAAATGGAAAGATGGGTCCTCCAAGGTGGATTGGAAGTTGGGGGTGTTTAGGGGGGAGTCTGAAGGGGGATGCTCAGGTTTGGGGGTTTTTTTGCTTGATTTTTTTTTCGAACACTTATCTTGCATCACATACTCCTGCAGGTTTCAACAACCTCTGATGATGTGATGGGGATTCCTCTGTGGTTTAGAGCAGAGGTCGTTCTTCATGCCCGCTCAAGCCTTCGCCTTTCTTTAACACCACAGAGCCACCTGACACGACACCAGCTGAACTAAAGGTCTCTATGCTGCACTTCACAGTTTTCAGCCTAGTGCATCAGCGCTTACGCAAATCTCCTGACATGGAGCACCAGAAGGCTGAGGGCAGGGTGGAGTGACGTTAGCTCCACTCTAGCTCACACACTGATCTTGCACTTTCTTCTGCAGCAGCCCAGGCTGCTGATTTGCAGAGCGGTGCGATGCAGTATCTGCACTCCATCAGCACGGCTCTGCCAGCCTTATTCAATCCCAAGGCAAGGCCATGGAAAGCAACGTCCAACCTGTCTGAATCAGTGAGTGCCTGGAGTCAGGAAGCACATTGCCCTGGTCAAAGGGCAAAGCAGAAGCTTTCAGAATTCTCCTGACCCCGAGATTAAGGAACACACACCAGGCATAAACAACAGGAAGGTTTTGCAAAGGATGCACAAAACCTGCATTTCTTCAGTAAGTGGCTGCAGTGACCCCAGGACAAACTCCGTCAGTGCTGTGGAGGAGGTATGGGTGAAGGGCCCTGAAGAAACCAAGGCCAATGCTACTGCCCGTGTCTGGTCTGCTAGGGGTGTCACCCTCACCTTCCCCTGGTACAGCTGGATGTGGTCTACGAGAGTTTGAAGGTTTGGCTGGGGGAGGGAAGGACATTCCCATCCCTGCAGCATTCAGAGAACAGCAGGAAAGGAAAGGAAATGTCCCTTTCTCCCCGCCCTGCTCCAGAGAAGCAAAGTGCACACTGCAGCCATCCTCCAGCTGAGAGACTGCAGCACAAGATTTACCTCCCTCCTCTCAAACCCAGGTCCTCCCTCAGCCACACAGCGCCAACACCAGCTCCTCCAGGCAACGCCACCCCTTCTGGCATGGTCAGCTCAAAGCTCAATGCCGCTGCCCACAGCGGCTGCTCCGAGCACTTTCTCCGTCCTGGGCGGTGCAGGGCTCCCACGCCCGGCACGCAGAGCCCTGCCCGGCGGCTGAGCCTGCCTCCTCACGCGTGGTACTGGAGCCACATCCCCACGGGAGGGAGGGAAGGAGGAAGCCCACCCGTGGAGAAATAAAACCACAGCAGAGCTGACGGCGAGAGGAGAGCAAGGAGGAGACAGGCCAGCTGGAGAGGACAGCTTTGCTGACCCCGGGAGAAAATGGTTTGAGTAATTATCAATGGTAAGGAACCTCTCATGTGAGGCAAGAGAGCCCAGAGGGATTTCTGCACTGTAAATACTCTGTGTATGGCCTTGGCTTGTGGGGGGAGAAAGGCTGGTGTTGGAGTGGTTTGAAACATAGCCAGGACGCCAGACACAGTAATTCCCTTTTAGCCTGTTAAATCCAGTCCCCTCCATTTCCTCCATTACTTTCGGCCATAACCCACAGGGGTCCAGCACAACCCCGCTCTGCAAGGACCCCCAGCTCACGAAGAGTTCCCTCTCGGGGCTCCCTAGGGAGGGATTTTGGGGGAAGTGGGTGTTTCGCACTGCTGCAGCAAGCAGATGGGTCTCCCCTTTCCCCCCAGCCTGCCGCTACGTGGCCAGGAAGATGGGGAGCCTGTGCCACCAGGAGCACCGGGAGCCACCACCCTGTCCGTCTCCGGCAGCCACTC
>NW_010407812.1:21644-26279 GCF_000710305.1 Buceros rhinoceros silvestris | reverse complement strand
CCGGGGGACCCCCCCCCCTGTCCGTCTCCGGCAGCCCCTCACAGCCACCACCAAAGTAAGTCTGGGGACAGGGACACCCATGCGCCTCAGCCCTGAGCAGGCTGGGGATGGAGGGGCCAGGGCTCGCCTGAGCTCAGGGCTGGGGGGGCTCCTCCTGTCACTTCCCGCTGCCTGGGGCAAGCTGTTGCCCTGCCCGCAGGGGACACGTGCTGGGTCCTCACCCCTCCCTGCCTGTGCTCCAGCCAGCGCAGTCTTCCTCAGAGCTGGGCGCTTTATCCAAGGAAGAACCATGAAAGGCAGAAGTTGCAAAAGTTGTGGTTTCTTTTTTTCTTTCCTGCTTTATCTTCCCTCACTGAGTTGTGCCTTTAAATGTCATGGCAGCATCCCAGCCCTTGGCAGAGGGGAGGAGCAAATAATACGCTCTGGATGGAGGACAGACTTCCTCGGGGGTAATCAGAGCAGGGAGCAGTTGGAACCCGCTGGAGCTCCGCTTCCCCAGAGCTCCATCTCGCTGCGGCACTCGTTGTCACTTCAGGCACCCAGCTAAAACCCAGACCCATCACCAGGCACCCCAGCTGGCGCAGAGATTTCTGTCCTCGCTGCCCCTTCCTGGCCCCTTTAAAACACACAAATCACCATGACTTCGCAGGTCACGCATGTGGTGTCCCCCCGAGCAGCTGCTCAGGTCCCTGCCCCAGCCCTGGGGTCTTCTCCTGGCAAAGGCTCACCGGGGAGCTGCTCCCGCACCACCCGGCCGTGTGCTCGGGCGTTACAGCTCGCTGGCAAAACGAAATCCTTTTTGAAAATCTCAGCACGGGAAAGATTTGCCCCACCAAGACCAGCTTCACTGGTTTGGCTGAGCCACTTCTGGCTGATCGTGTGCAAACATGCCCAGAGCTGCACCCAGGCAGGAGCACACGCCTGGGCAGATGCTTCGGAGGCCAGGCCGTGTCCTGTGGTCTCCTGCCTCTGCCAGGAGCTTAGGGCTGTCACAGGAGACTCGCAGGGAAGACGCAGGGCTGAGCCATTTCCTTTCTGCTGCCCCTGTGTGCTGGGTGCCAGGGGAGGAAAGGGAACTGCGTGCTGAGGAGGTCCAGTAAAATCTCCAGAATAGCACCTCTCCCCTGAAGTGACAGCCGGATCCTTCGGGGGGGCGGAGGTGAGGGAAAGGGCACGTCTCCCTTCATTAATGCCTTAATTAAGTACATATGAAGGAAAGGCAGAGTGTTAGTGACCGGCCTGTGGTGGGAGCCAGGACTTGCGATGGAGAGATTAGGGCAGGCTCTGGGTGTATCAATGAGAGGAATCAAACCCCTCCCTTGAGCAGAGTTAAGGTCCTTCTCTGCAGTTAATTGCTGGTGTTTAATTGCACTCAGGGGAGCTGCCAGTGGGTCTGGCCCCATGGCATCCCGGCAGGCTGCAGGGACACAAGGGCTGCACCAGCACGAAGGACAGTGGTGGGCTGCAGCTCTCCTTGGCACGGAGCAGCCCCAGGAACACGGCACAAGAAGGGGCGCAAGGAGCACACAGCTCAGCAGAGGAGAGTCTGGCTGGGAAACAGGATGAGTTGGAGGCACCGATGGTGTCCAGCTTATAGCTTGGAAATGGCGGAGCTTTATCCCCTCCTTGCAGCAAGGTGGGCTCTGCTGGAGTGTCAGAAACCTGACCCAGGTCTACTGGTCCCGTCGGGAGGGTTTCTGAGCACCTTGCCAGTTCACAGCCCAGCTTTCTCCCTTCAGCAGTCATCTTTCCCCTTGGCTAATCCTGAATCCCCTCCTTTCTCCGATGCTTGTGCATTTGCAGATGTAACGGCAGAGGTATCAGCAGGCCCCCAAGCAAGAGCCTCATTTCCCAGGAAGAGTGATCCCATCCAAGACCAGCCCTGCAGGTCCTGAGGGTAAAAGTCCTCATGGTCCTCCCCTGAAGGCCACAAGCCTTTTTCCCATCGGTTTGCCCATGGAGTCCATTTACTGGGAACGCTATGACCCAGAGATTGGAAAATATCAGCAAATCCCTCCTGTATCTGCTCTCAAGACAGAAGCACAATGGTAGAAAACGTTTTGATCAATCCCTCGTTACCAGAATCTTCTAGCTGACAGAAGGAAAACGCTGTCAATGTGCATTGGATGCTCCTGGCATTTCTGGGTCACAGAGCCTCAGAGGAAGGGCAGGAGCCACTATTGCATCCAAGCAGCAAATCGGATTTTTATACTCTGAAACCAAATGGTACTCCCAGTAATACTGGCACACACCCAGACAATGTCCATGAAGGTAAAATCAGCTCCTGTGCTGCAGTCCTAGAGCTTAGGTCTGTGAAATCCCATGATGTTCTGTACAACCCTCTTTCTCCTGGTGAAGCTGCCCTCATTGGGCTCCCAGCATGATGCACAGCACCCACAGAGGCTGCAGGGACCACAGTGGGATCCCCCCTCCAGCACACCCCGCACCGTCACAGAGACCAATGACAGCAGAATCACACGCTCCGCACGGGCGGGGAGGAATCTGCCCGACCCCTTCCTGTGACAGCCCAGGCTGGGCCAGAAATAAAGGTGGATGGAAAGAGGCTGGTTGGGAGCGTGGCGGTTTTTCTCCTGGAAGGGCTTTGCTGTTACCGTGTTTGACCAGACTGAAGCTTTGGATCACACAACGGGCTCACTGCTGAGGTTGGTGTAGGAGGAAGTGGGTCCTGTCTCACCATTGCCTGTGTTAGAAACAACAGGGGCCAGGAGCAGAGTCACCCTGTGCCCCAGGGGAGAGCGGCTGTAAGCTGCTGGGGCTCCAGGTCTCAGCCTCTTGCTGCCACCCCAAGGGATGGTTTGGCCTTCAGTACCAAAACTTTTCTGGTACAGTATCACGTGCAGGGGAGATGCCCGGTGGAAGGATGGGACGTACACAACAGGGATGTGCACAAACTAGGGACCTTAATTTTAAGCACCACCCGCCCTTGTGCAGGGCAGGTGTCCATGCTAACCTTTGTTAAGGTGGTTGAAGCACAAGCCCTGCCTGAGGGGGTGCAGGGTGCTGCAGGAGCTGGGGAGGGAGAACAGACTGGAATGTTCTATGCACACTCTGCCACAGCAAGGCTGGAAAACACAGACCTTAGCACTCTTTATTCTGACCACTGCCAAACCGTGAGGTTAGGTGGTCAGGTGAACACCAGGGCATGCAGCCACCTGGGTTCGATGGCAACACCTGTCTCTGGGGGCAGAGGAGGGCACCAGCAGTTCCCCATTCACGGGCACCCCCTGGGCACACCACCTCTTGGGCGTTTACAGGGCTTCATTGCCCATTCCCTCACGCACCCCATGCAGATGCTGAAGTCTTCTCCTCACCCCTGGCTCCTCTTACACACTGTGTGCAAATGCAGGGAGGGGTGGGGGGGGGAAGGAAAGGAAAAGCAAACAAAATCAGTCTGTCCCAAAAAGGAGCACAAAGAGGAGTCTGAAAAGAGCTGTGCTCCAGGACACACTACCCAGCGCCTTCTTTAAGGGTTAATTGCCTTGATCATAACGATGTCCATCATCATCCTCCCAGGGGAAGCAGCAGCAGCAGCAGGTACCAAGCACCATCCTGAGCTAGTTCTCAAATCATGTCTGCCTTAAGCCCATGTCTGTCACAGGACAAAGCTCACTATCACTGACAACTATGTGACATAAACGTGATCCAGAGCAAACATCTGCCACACAGCTACGCACAGATTTTCACTGTCTTCCTGGTACTAACAACCCACACACACTTTGAAGGCGTGGGGCTGGCACCTGCAGGGATTATTCCCCAGGGCTTGCTGAGGCCCCCAAGTAAGAGCAGTGGGAAGTTTCCCAAGGGAGCTCCAGGCTGTCCCTGGATTGTTTCTGACCCCCAGAGCAGCTCCTTCACACCAAGCTGGTGGGCAGGCAGAAAGTCTCCAAGGAAAGCAGCTTTCTAGGGAGTGTCTTAGATGCTTTATTGGAATCATATCTCCACTTGTTCATCTGGACAAGTCCAGGATGAGTGATTACAGCCCTCCGCTCTGCCCCACAGCTTCTTCACACTGTTGTGCAGGGACAGCTTTTACTCTAGTGTTTTCCAGTCCCCTCCAGTCACCTGCCCATGAGCCAGCTCCAGTGTGTGTTGAGCACGGTGGTCCTGATGAACTGGCAGAGACAGGGCGTGCTGCTGTGCTCCACGTGCCCCCCTGCCACAGCCCTAGGCAGCTGGCCTGTGACCAGGAGCCGGACATAGCATCCACTGAAGATCACCAGGAGCTGCTGGGCCATCACCTGGAAAGAGCACAAGAGCTGTCAGAGCAGAGCATCCACCTGCAGAAAGTGCGGATGATACATTAAATCCCTCGTCCAAGGACTGTCCTTGTCTGCAAGAAACGGGACAGAAGCCAATGGCATATATAAGCGCCCCAGATCCCCTTCTGGTCAGCAGTACTGGCACACTGTCCCTGTGGGGGGGTGGCATGGAATGACCACTCAGCGGAGGGCAGGTGGGCAGCCAGGCTGCCTGGGGACCTGCCTGCTCTGTCACTGCCTGTTTTTGCCTGTAGACAGCCAGAGAGCTTCAGTCTGCAGGGATGTCACCTGCACCGAAAGCACTTAGTAACAGCAAGCAGAAAGCTGCAGAATAAATCAAAATTATCCCTTTTGA
>NW_010407812.1:20670-21519 GCF_000710305.1 Buceros rhinoceros silvestris | reverse complement strand
GAATGAGGACACATTTGTTTCTCAGCATGGCACAAGTCTTTGAAGGAATGTTCCACAAAGGAGACAAAGGCTGGGCATGGCCTCGCCTCATCCCCAGCCCAGACACTGGGTCCCTGCACAGCCCCTGGGAGAGGTTGTCTTCCAAATAGGCACCCCTGGCCACCAGCAGGGAAAAGCCCAGCCCACGGATTCCTCAAGGGTTAACACCAGCTGCTCAGAGAGCACTCACTGCTCAGCAGTGCCAGGGCTGAAGGAGATGTGTGTGGACCCCCAGGCTTCCAGGTGCTCCTGCTGATGGAAAAGGAGGCATCCCCATGGCTGGCAGCTGCTGGGATGACTTTGGGAGTTGAGGGGAGGCAATTCTGCACCTCTGTCTGTTGGGGAGGAATGTTTCACATTACCTCTGACGGGCCCCTGGGAACGAGGCGAAGCAGCTCATTGCATTTCACAGGTTCCTTATTTAAATTCGCTCCACTGGATAAAAGGGGAGAGTCTTCACGTGAAGCTTCCTCCTCCGTCCCCGGGTTGGGCCGAACCACCACCTCCATCATCACACAGAGCTGGTCCAGGCTGTGCCGCAAGCCCGACTACAAGAGAGAGAGAGATTTTGGGGGTCTCCAAAGGCAGGCAGCGGCGGTGTCCTGAGCACAGCCTTTAAAGGGCGTGACTTCCTCCTGCACATTTCATACTCCTGGGAGTTACCATCCCAAGACCCTCAGCACTTGGAGCTGAGGGTCTTTACCCCACTGCTGCCACCAGCTGCCTCCCGTGCCAGTGACTGCTGCCAGCACGATGGTCACAGCCTGGCACGGAGAATCGCATTTTTAAAAAGTGTATGAGTTTTATCAG
>NW_010407812.1:15040-20488 GCF_000710305.1 Buceros rhinoceros silvestris | reverse complement strand
TCAGCCCAGGAGGTGAGCAGCCTGGAGATTTTCAGAGGGTTGTACCCCCTCACCGTGGTCAGCCAGGGCAATCCAGCACAGGAGAGTGCCGGCTTGGTGTGTTTATACACCGCAGAGTGGAAAACGTTTTCTGAAGGCTGAAAGGACAAGATTTTTTCCCAGTTAACCCAGTAACGTGTTTACTCATTCCTCAGGCTATCCCATTTATTTCAGGAGGACAGTTCAAGGTGTCAGCTCCCTCAAGTTGTGACACGCGCTTTTGAAATTTGCCCTTGTTTCTTGATGACTTGCCTTTATTAAAGATGTACAGTTAATTACCGCAGGGCCTAAACAAATTCCTCCTGAACCGGGCACCGACAGATGCAGTTTATCCACCTCCCTGTCTGTCCAGCTGCCAGTTCACAGCAGGAGATGCCCAGAAGGACACTCAAATATTCGCTTCTCCTTGCCCTCCTCCATCCCACCAAAGCCAGGGCATAGGGCTGGAGCTGCCCATGGGCTGTGCCCACCGTCACTGACCTCTTGTGTCCTCTGCAGGTCCGCGATGTGGGCTGACAAGGACTGCAGGCAGCGCTCCAGGCTGAAGTGTACGAACCACAGCTGAGATGGGCAGGGTTAAGAAAGGGGTCTTTCCAAGCCTCCCCCTCCACAGCCCTCCACCTCTGTGCAGATGGTGGTATGGACCTGGCAGGAAGCAGAGCTAAGGCAGGGGGTGCCCGCAGGATGCTCAGGACACAGTCAGGAACCAAATAAACACATCACAGGGATAATTTCAAGCCAAGAGATTCTGGGCTAAGGCAAAACCTCAAGACAAAGGGGAAGAGAAGAGGGGTGGCAGGGAAGGGGGACATTGCCCCAGCCAGTCCTTCTCACACACCTCCCACACTCTGGGGGTGTGACAACTGGGGTAACCCAGCGCCATTGCCCACCACTCATCTCAGTGGCCTCACATCTAAATAAACTGGTGGGTCACACAGACTTATCTCCCCTAAACCCCTCCTGTCTCCTTTCCTTTGTTTCTAGGGATTCATTCCATTCCTGGTTTACAAAACTTCCTGCACGCACTTGGCGCGTGTCTGCAGGACAGAGGCACAGTTTGAAAAGTCTACCAAGAACACGGTGTTGGGGATGTGAGCCCTGCCAGCTTTGAGAGCAGCAGCCTCCCGGAAGGCAGCCAAAGGTCTGCCCTCAGGTATCTGCTCAAGCTGCCATCATCAAGGAGCTCCAGGAGCAGCATAAAAGCTAGAGGGTTAAAACAGATCTGGGAGCAGATGTAAATCCTTGGGTTATTTCCTGCTCTCAGACAGTTCTAGGACATGTAGGTAGAGATGAAGGCTCGTTAGATTAGTCCTCAAGTGCTGCAGCATAAAACTATGCTGGCCTGAACAAACATGCAGTTCAGGTTCTCAAGCGGTTCCTCCTCATTCTGCATGACTCCACCCCTGCCAGCCCTCCTGCAGCACTCGCTGCCCCCTTCGCTGACCCCGTGTTTCAGCCTTGGTTCCCTCCCCATTTCTGTTTCATGCCTCTCTGTATACAGGGGGTGGGCTGAGGTCCACCACCAAATCTGGAGACCATCTCTCACCTTTCTTTAACACTTCCATGCTGTCTTAAAACTCTCTTCTTTCCCCCAAGGCTTTGTCTAGTCCAGAAAAGGTATCTCTGTAAAGCAGCATACAAGCGCCTCCACACAGGGTTTCTTCACGAAGATCAGAAGTGCTCAACAGCTACAGACGTGGCTGCCAGACACCCCTCCCCCACCCGGCACCCCCATGAAATCAAGTTCCCTAATGTGCCTGAAGGAGGGAGCCCAGGGCTACAAATCACCCGGAGAGCAGAGGCACTGGGATGCTGTTGGCTTAGTTTGCCTTTGCGAGGAGGTCGCAGGGATGGGGACTCTGGTTTTCTCTGTTTTGGGTTGTTGATTGTGGGGTTTGTTGGGTTTTTTTGGTGTTTTTTTTTCTTGCCATAGGCACATCGCTGTCTCTGCTCATAATAAGAATCATCACTGTCATGTAAGTATAACACACCTTCAGGAATAATTGTCTGCCCAAAGGTCTAATCCCACTTCAATCCTTTAGACTCGTTATTTCCAACTGCCTTTAGGCATATCTGGGTCCTCACTTAAAGGAGAAGAAAAAAATCCCCAATCCCTCATGGCATCCAACAGGAGAAAACACAAACCCTAGAAACCCCACCCGCTGGAGATCCTCATGGACCATGACATCGACAGATACCTTCACCTCATCAGCTACCCAAGAGGGGTACAAATGAATCCCATCAGAAAGGATACTTGGAGGATGTTGTGTGGCCCGTCCAGGGCATCCGTAATGCCCAGTATCAAGCCGTGTTTGATCAAGATCTCGTTGACAGCTGCCAGCCTCACATCTGTATTCATGTTTAGCTGTTAAAGAATGCAGGAAACATTAACTATAGCAAAAGTCAGGCCAGCCTACAGCTAAAACTGCAGCTGGGTAATCCCAAATACCGCGTCCTGAAAGGAAAGCAGGGACAAGGGCAGTCTGCAGGCAGGATTGTCACCAGCCAAGCCACTGCTGGTGGGTGTCCGTGCAGCCAGAAATCTCTAAGGATTATTTCTCTTATAGAGAAGGTGTCTGAAGTGGAATTGACTTCCAGTACCATGTTCTCTTTCTTCCCCAGCAGTCCCGGAGCAAAGGGCTCCTTCCTGAAGCTCTGTGCACCTGCATGCTTGCCAGGGTCCCCTTTGGAAGAATCCTTGCACAGGTGTCACTAGAGGTTTGCTCCAAAAGCGATGAAAATCAGTGCAAAGACCCCTCTGGATTTTGAATCAAGCCTTTCCAATATTATTTGCATACCCCTGTGACTACTACAAACAAAAGTTGACAACAAGCAAGCAGCGGATGCTGCAGGCTGGTTGACTCACGTGCTCAAGTCACCTCCCCATTTCCTTCTACTGCCCAGTCTACCTCACTTTTATAATTTTATTGCCACCGCTATGGGTTAGGAGCTGCCTTTTTGTTCCGGTCCTGTTGCCAGGTCCGGAGCACCCCAGCAACACAAGTAAACGATGCTACTGATGGCTGCACAGTGTCGAGACTGCAGGGACCATCATCAGAAGCAGGGCAGGAGCCAGCTCTGATGGCGAGCTCCCACGGCTTCCCACCACCCGTGGGAGTACGAACTGCGCTCTGTAGTGGCTGCTCTATCTCCAGTGACAGCAGATGCTTCGAACCAGCCCGCCAGGCTCCAACACCTACACTTTAGGCATTACAACACCAGACTTGGCTGTAAAACATCCCTTGACTGAACCTGATCTCCAAGCCTGCTGTAAAATATTCCTTCCTCCCTGGATAATTATGTTCTTTGTATACATCTAGGAGATGACCTGAGTCCCAGCACTTCGGTGGGATGGAGTCCTGCTCCCCGCACACTGCGAGCCCACACACAAGCAGCCTCCTCTTACCGTCCTCTGGCGACGGTCAATAACCAGTATCACAACCACGGTGACTGCAATGGCGGCCAGGGTCACCAGCACGCTGGCCTCCCAGTAGCGTCCAAAGGAGCACAGCTGGACTGTGGAGTAAATGTTTGTCCAGACAGACATGTAGAAAACCTGCCAAAACCCAGAGAGATGCTCACAAAACTATGGAAGTGAGAAAAGGCAAGGGAAGAAGAAAACTACCGGTTCCTTCTCCCAGGTAAGACTTTATTGTAAATTAAGTCACACGAGTTTCAGAGGGTGAGAAAGGACAGAAATTCCTTCCAATAATAAAGAGGGGAAAGAAAGGACTAGGACTGAGTGACCCCTGGTTTATTATAAAATATTACCCATCATAAAAACCAGAGAGTCAATTATTGGTGATGATGATGAGCACCAATTCCTACAATATTAGTGGCAGGAGGAGAAGACACATAAAAAAAATAAATGCAACTACAACGAAGCAGTCAGATTTTATCACACCCTCAGCATGCTGCAAAGTATCAGCCTTACAGTAGATGCTAATGGCTGGGGTCTCCGGAGGAGCTTCTCTTACCAGGAGATGTCAAGTAAGACTAGGCAATCATCTTGGTAACTCAAGTTGACTGGTCCCTTGGTCTAAATTAGCATCAGAACCAGCATATCTACAGAATTTTGAAGTCAACTTGAAAGAAAACCTGATGTAGGTTCTACTACCTCAGCATCTGCCAGTTATCCAGCCACAGAGAGCCCACTTTGGTGGGACTGCCAGCAAGGGTTTGGAGAAGTGCCTTGCTCCCTATCACAGAAATTCTGTGAAATGTGATTTCCAAAAGGAGCTCACTAGAAGTGTGAAACTCAGTATCTCCTCCCCACCCAAACCTCACTTCCTCCCTGGGCACAAGAACCCCAGGTGTAGGTCTTGGTGCCTCTCAGCAAATGCATATCTATGGCAGGCTTGAGCAAGACCTCATTGTCCTTACCATGGCGATGGCTATCTGCAACGCCCTGGAGTTGTAGAACATGTACCGCCTCACTTCAGGCTTCAGGACAGCATCCTGGATTAACCTTCTCCACTGATCCGTTGCCACCTGCCCAGGGAGCAAACACAAAAGTAGAGCCAACCTCCAGTTTGGGGCTTCTGGTCCCATCAGAACTAGCTTGGGCAGCCATCATGGGCCAGGCTGGCACTGCGACTGAAAGCTGTGTCCCAGAGCACCCTCCCACAGAGGGCACCTCCAGTCTCACCCATACAGCTGCCACAGACCAAAACATGTGTTCTTGCCTCATTTACAGGGGAAGTCACAAGAGAAAAAACATCTTTTTATGGCAAAGAGCAAGAGAAGACATGTTGTCCCAGGGACGCTCCAAGCCATCAGAGTGACTTTCAAGCAATTTGAAGTTGAAAGGATTCCTTCACGGAGGTTTAAGCCAAGATCACCACAGCTGATTTGCAGTCCACGGGGAATAGATGGAAGTGGAACTGAAAAAAGTTACTCTCAAACCGGAAAAAAAAGAGCCAGCCCTAAACAAAAGCTGTTTGTGCTGCGGCTGAACTGATGTTAATCCCCCTGGTACCCACACCCACAGGGACCCCAGGGGAGATAACGCATGAGGAGCTTACCTGAACCCCCACAGACTTCAGTTTCTCTGCACAAAGATGCATGTCAAAGGTGGTGGCTGAGCAGTTGTTGTCCATGTTGAGCACCATGAGCACCTGGCCATTGAGGGGTTCTGCAAGAGCCCACAGCAGTCATGAGCATGGCTCTGGTGGGGGTTGTTCTCCCAAAAGCTAAGGACCGTGTGGCAAAAGGAAGGTTGAGGAACACAGACCACTCTGATGTGTTTTAAATGGATCCAGAATCTCCCCTTGGACATTTTTCTAAGAGCATCACAGGGAGCTTTGGAAGCAGCCTCATGTTCTCTGTAAGGAAACAGCCTACAAAAGGGGAGGAAACCCCAAATTCATACCAGGAGTGAGCAGTTAGAGATAACACCATGCTCTTAGC
>NW_010407812.1:0-14910 GCF_000710305.1 Buceros rhinoceros silvestris | reverse complement strand
ATAATGTCTTGCCTCACTGATCCCTAACTGAAGGGACAATAGACTCAAGCTGCTTGGTGTTGCTAAGGCTATCTGCCTCTTAGAGAGATCCCCCATCGCCTACTCACCCCACCCACCACAAGAAAAAGTCTGAGCAATCAAATTACAGTGCTTTCCAATCATCACATCATCTGAGATGTGGCAGGGAGGGCTGCCCTGGAGCATGAGCCCCATAGGTTCTCCAGCGTCCAGGTTGCCACTCCAGCAGTGCTCCTGAGCACTCTGCTCTGCTCAAGGCTCTCCATTCCCAGTTTCAGCCAGGGCTATGATCGTTGCAGCCAGGAGCATAGGAAGTGTGAGGACAGGCTGTCCTAGATTTGGGGAGCAGCCTTGGAGCGGCACAGAAGAGCTGTGATCTCCAGACATCCCATCTGGCAGCATCTACACAAGCCATGCTACACCAAGAGGAAGAGATCAGGTCTAAGGAAGTAGCTTGTTCAGATGAGATCCTTTTTCACTGAAACGTCTCACCCAGCTTTCCTTCCCCTTTGCAGATCTGGGGTCAGCCAGGGGGTTGATGGGGCTGCTCCTGCTCTGTGCTCTCCTGGACCGCTGCGCTGGCTGAAACACAGTGTGCACTCACCCTTCTCTTCTCTCCCACTATCCTCCATCCTCATCACCTCTTCACTGCTCAGAACAGGAAATGCCAAGTGAAGTGAGTCAGTTACATTACAACAGGGCATGACCTCATCCAGCCAAAAAAGGAAGAGGAGATGCATCTGAAACCTCCAGGTTAACAAGGTCCTGTTTGTTTGCTGAGGTTTATCTTCTCCTGACACGGAGCAGCGGAGGCGGTGAGTATATGGCAAGAATAAAAACAAATGGCCTCAGCCTTGGGCTCAGCTCTCCTGTTCTCCACGGCTTTGATCAAGTAGTAAGGCACAAAGTCTAGCAAGTTTGGTGCCAAGCTGAGATACCCCAGATATGGGGGGCTCAGCTCCTTGACCTCTGCTGGAGGGACAAGAGCTGCTTCACCTCTGCAAAAACTGAGCACTAAGGAGGTGCCGTGAACTGCGCAAGCACAAAGGGTGGCCTGCTGGATGGTGCGTGGAGGTCTCAGTGAGAACAGCCACCCGTGGCCCTGCCTTCTGCCTCTGCGCAGTACCTCAGGTGTTCTCAGAAGCAGTGCTGCAGAGGGAGCAAAATGTTACTGGGGAAGGGAGTCACTTGGAAAACACAGGTCAAGATTCCTAAAGATTCCCTGACTTTCAAAGGCCAAGAGAAGACAACTTCCAGCATCCTGGATTTCAATCATCAGTGGATGCCCATTCATTCCTATATATCAGGGTTCCAAAAAAAATCATGTTGCCATCCTGTCTTCAAAATCCTGGCACATTCATAATGTTTTGTTACTTATGAAAATGACTCGCTGTTAACGAGCATCTTGGAAAAGATCAGTCTTCTGTTCTTTCAAGGGCCCTGTTCTCAGCTCTGCCTTTCTCTTTACCATCAAGTTCACAACCACAGAAAGGTTTGGGTTGGAAGGAACTTAAGGATCACCTAGTCGAACCCCCTGCCACGGGCAGGGACACCTGCCACTAGAGCAGGTCACTCACAGTCCCCTCCTGCCTGGCCTTGGACACTGCCAGGGATGGGACATCCACAGCTTCTCTGGGCAGCCTGGGCCAGTGTCCCACCACCCTCACCGGGAAGAATTCCTTCCTATTGTCTAATCTAACCCTCCCCTCTTTCAGTTTGGAACCATCACCCCTCACCCTATCACCACACTCCCTGATAAAGGTCCCTCCCCAGCTTCCCTGTAGCCCCCTTTAAGTAGCGGAAGGCCACGATAAGGTCTCCCTGGAGCTGCTCGCTTACCTTTCACCCACTGCAGGGATCCTTCCTTTAAATCACTCTTACAGTAGAGGATGGAGGAAAGTGACCTGTTTGTCTCAACTCCACCAGCTTGGCTTTTATGGGCCATGCTGAAGGTGCCTCTCCTCGAGGAACTCTATGTCTTAGCAGCAGAAATTCAGCACTTTATCTGCCTTATCTTTCACTGCTTGAGAAACACGGATCCAGCCCCAGGCAGCCGTCTTGCTGTCCTGTGAACTCCTCACTCCCACTCCCACTGACGGCTTCCTCGAGATCCTGCTTTCCAGGAGCAAGGAGGCATTTTCTAGCCCTGAAAAGAGGAAAAGAAAATCCCACATCTTGCAGAAACAGTGAAGAAAGGGAAACAGCACCAGGCACCTGGGCATAGCCTGCTCTTTGGACCCTGCTCCCCAGGGCTGCTATCACCAGGCAGGTGTGGGCAGAGCCGTATGCACAGGCTCACCTGCCCTGCAGTTACCTGTGATTTTTCATGTTAATAGGTGGGAAAGTTCTCCTTAAATACTCCTTCAATTATCCTAACATCCTTAAAAAAGTCATGTTCTGTAACTATTTAGTCCAGGATCAGGCAGGATTTCTCCTCGCAAAGCCAACAGGTATTTTGCTATTGCTTTCAGCAGGCACTTTCAGAAGAAAATGGAGCCGGTGGAAATGCCCTGGAAGCAACACACCCCGCTCACCGACGTGGTGGGTAATTCCCCACCAGATGAAGGAAGCAGCGCAGGTAAGGAAGAAAAATGCACCCGCCGAAGGCAGAGGCAAGCAGGAGCTCTCACCCAGCAGCAGCAAAGCCTCTGAGGGTCTCTGCTTTCTTTTGCCCTCTCCTCTCCGTCACGGGCGGTGCCAGAAGCCGACAGGGCACGTCCCCGCAGCAGGAACTGTGCCCATGGGTTTTCCAAGCAAACGCTGCTGACGTAGCTCTCTAACCTGCTGCCAGGACCTGTGGGTGGTTATTAAAGTGGATGCTTGGGAGACTGAAGTTTCCTTTTCAGTTCTCTTCCCGTCACCAGGCTCAGCTGCATCCACGCTGGGTCTCCAAAAGTACCATTTCCTTTTCAACCTCCGCTCGGTCTTACTTTTGCACCACGAGCCCGATGCTGTTTCTCAGTGTCAGGGTCCCTCACAATGCTCACCCACTCTCCTTCCAGAGAGCATTGTTTTAGTTTGGGCTGATGGTGGTTGCTGCAATTCTCCCATTGCACAAAGCCAGGACAGTCACCAGTTGAAGGACCGTCGGAAACTGAGGCAAGAGAAACAACACGGAAGGTTCTGATTGCATAAAAAGCCTGCAGAGCGCTGGAAACTCACACTGAGAGGAATCCAGCCGTGGTACACAAGAGGTGGGTGAGGACACGGGATGGGCATAGTGCTCGCCCTTCACCAGCGCAGCTGAGGAGCGGTTCTGCTGCACATTGAGCAGGGCGATCTCCTCGCTGAACACGGGCAGCCACGTGTTCCCGAGCACATCTGCCAGCACCAAAGAGGGCACTCAGACAGTGAATCTTCTCACTCCTTTTCCCTCTAATCCCTTCAGGTTAGCATCAAAGAGAAAGGAAAATGAAAAACAAGACAGAGAAGCCCACGCAAAACAGCATCAGAGCAGAGTGAAAAACAGAGGAAACAAAAGGAGAACCTGATTAAAACCTGCCACCCTGTTGGTGCTGCTGTCGGCGTTAAGTTAGAGGTGAACCAAGGCTCTCTGGCTTAGATGTCGAGAATTCTGAGTCTCTGGAGGTGACAGTGAAGGGTGCAGCAGGGTGAGGGTAGCTCAGCCTTCCCCAGCCCATTGGGGAGCTCAGGAGGGAAACAGCCTTCCCCAGGACAAGCTCATTAGCAAAGGAATCTTTACTTTTGCCTCTTTGTGCAGCACAGCCCTTGTTCAGCTTCGTTGCCTTTTACTGCAGAACAGCTGCTCTTTTTTGGAGATGGGCCCCCCCAGATCTTCCTCTGCCTCCTCGGGTGCTAACGCCAGGGGCACCCTCTCACCTCCTCCACTCCCCATGCTCTGCAGCCCTCTGTATCTCTTCCTATTCTTTAGGCAAAGGCAACATCTTTCTGGTGACTTTGCCTCCTTCAGGCTACGGACCTTCTTTTCAGAACACCTCCAAGCCCCAGCTAAACAACAGAGAACACTCAGCAAGTCTTTCTGCTTCATTCCCAGAGCAGCTGGCAGAGGCTTACCTGGTCCAGCTCACCTCCCAGTCCTGGGGAGCCAGCTAGCTCCCTCCCTCTCCTCCTCAGCGTCCTTTACCCACCATCCTCCGGCTCTGCACTGCCCAGGCACTAAGCCGTCCCGCTGCCCAGCTGGGAGGTCTCTGGTCCCGCAGCCCCAACCTGTGCCTCTCCTCCCTGCATCTCTGGGGCACCACGGACTAACCAGGCACAGCTCAGCCAAGGCAAGAAGTCTGCACCCCCACACTCCCTCTCCTTACCCTGAGCTGCAAGCACCGACTTGCAAAATCTCCCATGTGCATGTGACTTTTCCCCAAGGCTGGCTTCAGAAATGTGGTTTTAACCCTCTAGAGTTCCTCAAAAGTGCTTCCCCAATGAAAGCACAGCCATGGGAGGAGATCCCGCCACAGTTCTCCTCAGCTTTTGCAGGGAAGGGGTCCAGAGCTGGACCCTAAAGGCTATAAAGAGCTGAAGAGTAGCACAGACAGAAGGCTGTCCCCCTCCTCCGCCATCAACCTGGCAGGACTCACGAAGTACTAATCCCAAGGTTGCATCAGATGAATTGCTGTGACTATAGTAGTCAAAGCCAAATATCAATGGCAGGGCTGGAGAAATCAGAGGAGGTGATCAATGATCTCAAGGCTGAGAACAGGTCACCGTATATTTAGCAACAGGTCATGTTAAAGCACAGAGCATCAGGAGTAACATGCAGGGTGGGAACTGTAGCCCTCCTCAAAACAGGAGGCTGCGCTATACTGCGGGTGGGCGTGAGTTTCCTCTCCCGCTGCACGACCCAGGAGAAAAGCAGTAGGCTCCAGCACATGGTCAGATGGACGCCCAGGACAGCTTCATATGCTGGAGAAGTCGTTCACCTTCATGCAAAGAGACATCACAGGAAGGAAGGTGCGATAGCCTGGGAGCCGTGGTTTCACAACTCACCGAGAGCTAGAGGATCCACAGAGGTTAGAACAGTGAATCAAATATCTTGGTGAATGGTTTGGAAAAAAAAGAAAAAAGCAGCTCCACTGCAGAGCCTGTGTACACTTGCTGGAGAAAATGCCGTTCTTCTCGAGGGATGAATTTCTGCAGCCTGGCTTGCTCCAGGCTTTGCTGAGCAATGCGTTCATTGCATCATGTGGCTGCACGGGCCACAGAACTGGCTCCAAAGCCGCTTACCCACACGGGATCTTGTTACACTGGGAACTGGCAACTCACACAGTAACATGGTCCAGAGATTGAGAAAATCAGATAAATCTTCTGCTGTCAGTAGCTAAAGGCCCAGCTCAGATCCCCACCCAAGATAGGGCCAGGCTAAGCTTTAGGTTCTTTTGCAAATGCTCCTCATCAAAAGCTTTGGCTTTGTTTCCTCCTCTTCTCACCCATGCAAAGATCCTGACAGAGGGAGAACACCACGACCAGAGTGCTTAGAAAGAGCAGTCATCTCACCGCAAAAAAATGTCCCAGGAAAACCCTGTGGGGACAATAAACTGGAAAGCACGGTTCATAATTACCTGCAGCGCATACACCACGCACCTCTGGTTTAGCAAGACATGCCTGACTGGGCTGATCTTGGCACCGACACCACATCCCATCAGCACAAGCAGAGAAATCCTGCTTGTCTTGAGAGGTGTGGCAAGAAAAAAAAAAAGAAAAAAACACTCCACAATCCCAAAGGAAAAAAGGGCAATCCAGGTTTAAAGCCATTCCAGTTTTGCTGCTCTCAAGCAGTCAAAAAGGCCACACACCTTTAAATCTTTAGGATCTCGTGGACCAAGAGGCTTCTCTCTCCTCTGAGGGTTTTCAAAGCAGCTCTTTCAGGCCTGGCTAAGGAACAGAGGAAGCTCTGCAGCAGCTGAAATCAACCAAAACTGAAGGCAAGCTTATCTAGTTGTTTTTCTGAGATAAGCTTTCCACCCATCCACCTCCCTGAACTTGCAGCTCTGGCCCAAAGGAGATGATGGATCTGCAGGTTGGCTTGTAAGGAGTCAAGGTCTCCCAACCCAGTTTCAAAAGCAGCCAAACCACATGCTCAGAAACCTCTATTAGTTTTCTGATCTTATTTGGGGGAAAATTTTGATGCTTTTGTGAGGCAAGTGAGAGCCTACCAGGTATCTTCTCAATCCAAGCAGGTATCTGTAGCCACAGGTCCCACAGAATAGTCCATAAAACAGTCAGTGATTAGTATGCTCCAATAAACACCACATTTTAGATGGTAGCTGGACAATAAGCTGCTGTTGTCGTTGCACTATATCTTTATATTGGAGCTTCTGAAGATGTGTCTGCAACATTCCTGTCCCATCTACTAAAGGTCCTACCAAAAGCTGAGCCTCAGAAATTGAACCCTCTTAAAGCCAACAGGCAGGACGGCAATTAACAGCAAACACAAAGTCCATCAGGAACCCAGAAAGACATTTGGAGAGGAACAAGGAACGACGTGACTGTGAAGTGAAAGAGGACACTGGCAGCATCCCAGAGCAGACTGGAGGTGCTTCTGCTTCACAGAACCCAGCCGAGACCCTCTGGAACTGACCCTACTTAAAAATGAAGGCCTTCCAAAGCCTGAAATGAGGGTGAAAGAATTGAAAGCGAACGAAGAGTGCAGCTCTCTGCTCCAGGAAGCATCGTGCAGGCTGTACATTCACCTGGTGCCGCTGGAGGGGATTTGTTTTACACAAATCAGAGTTATGGCAGCTTGAGGTTTGTCTTGAGCTTCACTCACCAGTATCTATAAAGAAGCAAGTCCTAACTTGACACAAACCCATGGCACAGCTATTTCCAGTCTCCCTCTCTCACCGCAGTTACTCTTTGTCTATTCTCTGCTTCCCGGTCTCACCTCTCTGACAGTTGAGTGATGAGCTCCCACTGCAGCCTCCTCGTGAAGGGACACTTTCACCCCATCACCAAATGAGACCTCACCCTTCCAACACGACAAAACCAGCCTCCAGTGCCAGCAATTAGGGGACAAAGCCCAGCAGCACATGGGGACAGCAGGACTCAGCGGTGGCAACGCTGGAGCCTGCACGGTCAGCAGCCCCGCAGCCCCCCAACCCTCCTGTGGAAAAGCACTTCTAAACTAAAGCTCTCCCAGTTCAAAGGGAGCTGATCACGGCTTCCAGCTTCAGTGAACCTGGTGAAAAATTAAACAGCCGCCTGCTCTGAAACAACCTCTAATTTATTTCAAGACGTCTGCACTGTCCTGGAGTCTCTAGACTAAGTAATTTTTCACCTCCCCATCGCTCTCAGCCGCATTTGCCAAACTTCTCCAGGCCCTTTGATGCTCTATTCACAGACCAATTTATTTTCGTCTTTCAACGCTCAGCACCCAAAGAGCATAGGGAGACCTCACCATGTTCCTGAACATCACGACTCTCTCGTCCTCCCCTCCATCTTACACAGGACACTTGTGTCGATATGCTGTTCAGCAGTGGCTTCATTTCAACAACAAACCTTGGCTGAGTCTAGCGAGTTCACCCCCATTGTCACCATTTCTGTGATGCTCTACAGCTGGTTATTCATCACTTGTATTTGGTTTCACCTTTTTTAGCTCAGTGTTCTTCTCTTCAGGGAGTCTCATGCTATTGGTTTCAGATCACTTCTCCCATTTACCAAGATCATTCCAAATTGTAATTCAGTTCCCCGCACTCTTTGTTTCCCTTCCAGCTTGGTGCCCTAGACACGTGTTACACCTGCACTTTCTACTCCATCACACTGCATCAATGAATATATTACAGGGAACCTGATTCCAGGGAAAAAAAACCTGCTGTTTGCAGGGCTGTCCCAGTAACCACCGATACCTGCTGTCCTCGGGGATAACCTCCTCCTCTGTCACGTTCTTAATTTCATCCCTGAGATGGCTCTTCACCACTCCCAGTCCTGCTGCCTTAACTACAGAGACATACACGGCTCAGCCTGCTTCTTCCTCCTCGCCCACATTCTCTCTGGATTTACTACCTGCCTCGATGCACTCGACTCTTCTGCGGTGTTTGCAGGGCGGGTGACACGGCGCTGTTACTCCTGCTCCATTTGCCACGGTCCACACACGACTGCAGTCTCTCTCTGCACAAGTCTGGCTCGGGCAGAGCTCTTTTTTTTTTTTGATGAAACTGCATTTTCAGAGGGTAACTGTTCCAGCTTCCTTTTTTCCCCACAGTAAGCCTTAATTAGGAGAAGAAAGTTGCTGAAAGCCTTGTCCTGCCCTTCCCCTTTCTTCCTGCACACACAGCCTCCTTTCCCAGACTTTTTTGTCAGCAAAGCCGACAGATTGACAGTCATTAAATATAAAAACCTTATTTCACAATATCCCTAAATTACATCTTTCAAATGAAAAATGACACTTGCTTAAGGCATAAAGTGTGGTTCTTTTTTTCCCCCCACTACTTCTGCCTTTTCCCTACGAAGACTTCAAGTATTATTCTTTTTATTATGGTAATGCAAAAACCGCTTTCTTGCATCTCAAATTAACCGAGGGAAAGCTTGCCGCGTGCCCTGGATAACAACTCAGCTATTGATCCAGAAGATGCTTTATTAGATTATTTTGAGGCAGCCAAATGTAATTTAATACCTATTTATTTTCTATCCCTATGCCGGTCTGAGATACAATCTTTTCTGCATGAAATTAGTGCTTTCTCCTTTCCACCTCGAAGGAAGATCACACTGTGCTCCCTCCTTGGGGAACTTTTTCAACAAAACTTTGATCTGGAGGGTTCTTGATATTCTTTTAAGAGTTTGAAGCTAAACCTCATGGTACACCACCACAGCAAGAGAGCACAGGAGTACTGGGGTCACATAAGGGCGTGCTCTTGTAAGGCTGAGCTCCTCTACACACAGCTATGGCTGGGTCGTGCCATCGTGCTGTTCACACCTCCCACCAGCTGCCTTGCAGCCCAGAAACTGCTGGCTTTTCTTCGGGTTATGTATTGCCAGCTAATTCAGCTTGTTCTGGAGTCAGAGGAGCATCAGGGCAGGAGAAAACAGCAGGACCCCAAGGATCTTTAGAGGGGAAAATGACTTTCTCTGAAATAAACAAAAAAGATAAGGCGAATATCACCCAAGATGCTCCTACACAAATAATGGGATGGTGATCGTTCTTACACCACGGGAAGCACCATGAATCAAAGGCAGACAGAAGCCCACTCCCGTCATGAACGAACCTTTCAGCAGCAGCACTGCCTGCCCCACACCTGCTTTCTGCAAAAAGAGAGTCACCCAGGGGAGAAGGACCGGGAAGGGACCTCCCTGCTATCACTGCACAAACCCCGCTTCATCCCTCCTGTTAACCACCAGAATTCCTCCCGAGTTTTTTGATTTAACTGCAATGAATACACAGGGGATTGAAGCCACACTGGCTCTGAACTGACCAAAACCCACCAGCATCATTAGACAGAGCAGAGGTGGCGGCCCTGAGCAGGATCAGAGGCTTTGATTTCCCCTCTGCCTGCCCTCCCAGAGGGGTGCTGAGCTCTAGCTGCTCTTTAACTCCCTGCTTCGACAGGCGGCGTGAGGAGATGCTGAGCAGGGAGTGAGCTCTGTCAACACAGACGTGCCTGAACAATTGAGCTCTGGCTTCAAGCAGCACAAACGCGTGTCCTAATTGTACCTTGCAGTGCACGTTGATCTGCCCAGATGACACTCGTATCCTGCTGTTAATAAGCCATTTGTCCCTCTGGTGCACGTACAGATGACACCTTCTCGATGGCATTTTAAAAGAAAAAAGTATCAGCTCTATAAATACAGAGATAATGTCTGAAAAGAATTCCATAAAATCAACTCCAAACGCTGTCGATGAACGGGGAGGTGACTGCAGCCAAACCGCACGGTGTAAGTACCAACACGCCCACACTGTTCCCAGGAAAGTGCTTCTTTGCAGGCAGTTCTAACCGGGAGAAACCCACAGCAGCAGCCACTCACTTGATGTCACACAAACAAGACACAAGCACTGACCACTTCTTACCTCCACAGAGCACCAGGGCTCTGACCTCAGCTGGTGTTCCCGAGGGTGAGGGCTCAAACTAAGGGAACCAGTGGTGGTTGTGCCCAAAGCAGCTCCTCACCTTCTCTGTGGTCCCAGATCAAACTACGGCTCGAATACACGGGGCCACATCAGCGAGGGGTTATGGAGGCAGAGCAGTAGCAGGGAAACCTCAGAGGCAGATTGGTACCAGCAGCTGGTGTAGGTTTTACTCTTACTAATCAAACCTGCTGTGCAAAGTCTACAAAATCCGATTTCAGAGGCAAAAAGTCCTGTCTCCAACTCCGCACCCATCAGTAGAAGACTGTCCCCTGCAGAGTGGTTCTCTGGCCCAGCCTGGCTTAGGCTCACAGTAGTAGCAGGTCTCCCTTTCCCAGGGCATCTCAGTGCAAGATGAGGGAATCTGTTTGAAACACCAACACTGCAAACAAAGCCAGCCCTCCTGGGGAGCGCTAACTGGAAACACCTCTGTGCAAAGGTACAAAGCCGGTCAGTCCAAGCAGTGAAGCTTCAGGGAAATAACAGAGAAAACTGATATTCTTGCAACACACTGTTCTAAAGGGAGTGTTTTCACACCACCTTTTGCCAAGAGGAAATAATCAGGAAAGAGTTTTCCCTTTTCTCCTGCCTCTCACTCTTCTCAAGAGCAAGTCCTCATTAACAAAGGAAAAGTCAGGAAGCAAGTCGAAAAAGTGGGGCACACGCTGTGCTTTCCCTGGACAGAGGAGCAGACTTTGATAAGCAAACGGGATGCAATTGCTAATTACAGCCTGGAGCTAGGAGGAAGGACTTGCACAAGGAGCATCATGCTGGCGTCTGAGCACCTGTTCTCAACGGGACTATGTGTTTCATCTCCAAAGGACAGACACAAATTAGCACGTCTGCAACCTCTTCCGGCCACAGCACCTCTCCAGTCATTATGGCAGGCTGATTAACCCCCTTCGATGCTCTTCTCCTAGTCCCAACCTGGCCCTTTCCCCAGCCCAGCACATTCGATTTTGCAGGAGGCTTTTGTTCCACTTTCAAAACCTGTTTAATAGCCTCAGTTCCTGAATAGATCCCGTCAGAACCACAGTCAGCTCCATAAAACAGGACAAGAGGAGACAGCGCGGCAACATGCTCTTTCATCGTCCTGTGAGACTGCAGGCAGGCGCTCGTTCCTCTGTCAGGACTTTCATCCACCCTGCCTTCCTCCCTCCCAATCAGACTGGAGAGGTCTGAGAGCCTCCCGAGTGCCAGGCTGAGGGTGTGTGGAAGCAGAGGATGTTCTGCCTGAGAAGCAGCATCTGCACAGACCCCAACTGCTTGGCTCTGGGGTCTGCCCAGGTATGTGCTCACCAAGGTCTCCTCTGCAAAAAGCCTTAAACCGAACTCAACAGAAAAGCAAAACTGGATTGAATAAGCTGCTGAGGAGAGGAAGAAACTGCTGAAACATGAAAGCTCTTGATAAATTCGTGTGTACTTTTGACTAAAGAGCTAGGAAGCGATGCACAGTCACCCCCAGCACACTGTTCCCGGGTACAGCAGGATGCTGCAGGATACAGCATGACCTTGGGGTAAACGAGCAGTGACCAGCACTTGACTGAAGGACGGTAATTATTGCGCAGCGCCCGGCTATCCAACCTCTCCAGCGAACTGGCAACGGTTTAGTTCCCCTAATGGTCACAAGAACATTTGTTCCTGAACTTTTCAGAATGACCTGGCAGGTGAAGCACCAGACTGGAGCCAAGAGGAGGAGCTCGGTAATGGGTTTTTAACTTACCTGCTGCGACCTTCAGACATTTGCTGTATCTCCTACTCTTTTCTTTAATCAATACTTGATAGTTTTTCTTCAGAGCCCAGGCTGCCACGAACAGAGTGAGACCTGCCAGCACTCCCGAAACAAGCGAGCAGAACAACAAGGCTGACTAGAGACTTCGGAGTTAAATAAGTGGTTTTACTTTCAAGTATCATAGTGCCAGATTTGTAACTCAAGCTAGCAGCAGAATATACAGAGGATACTCAACACACAGGAACTCAAGCACCTGACAATTATCAGCCAGCTCTGTACAGCCAGAGAATCCTTCTTACACAGTTTAACCCCTGCACAAAGGTTAACACCACACTGACAAATGCGTTTTGGTCCACAAAAATACAGTTACTCAGGTCTAGCAGTTACCGACACAGGCTCCTTGTTTAAACCTGGCCAGTATCCCTCTCCCCTTCCTCCTTCGCAGAGGAAAAGCCTCTCACCGAACCCCAGCCAGATAAAAAGGGAGCGTTAACGTGCCTTGAATATCTATTGAATAACTTAGCACGAATTTGAGGCATGGCCATTTAATGTTTGAATCCAAGAGAGAAACTAACAAAACTCCAACAAGACACTGATGACCTACAACTCACTGAAATAATTTAACACATTTACAAGAAGATGGCCAAGAGCTGTACATTCCACCTGAAGCTCACACGTTACTACCAGCATTTCCAGTATTATGATTCCTCCTTCCACCACTACCCGTTGATGCGGTAGTTCACATGGATTTCAGGTTTGATGTCACACACTAGCGACAGCAGCTGGGAGAGGACCACATCACGGTTCTTCTGGAAGTTCTGCTGGATCACACTCATCTTCTCCTGGGTCTCCTTCTCCACTTCAGTGGTGCAGCTGCCATGAGATCCAAGTGCCTACAAATAACAATGGAAAGAGAAAGCTCACACGAGAGTCATTCGACAATGACACGATGCCTCACTCTGTGTTTTGTAATTCCAGACTGCCTCACTGCATCTCAACCGTTCTACTCTGAGGGAAGAACTACACTTAAAGAAGAAAGAGAAGTTGGCTTCTCTGCTCAGATTTCCCACTAAATTTGCCCAAGCTTACATTTCATTCCCAGCCCGTGTGTTTTATCCTCTCTTATTCATTATCTGTCAGTTCAGAGCATGAGCTTCTGAATCATGCCTGAAATAAAGGTCCTGCTATACTGGCAGCTGGATTGGGGAACCCTGGACGACTGTACTACACAGTGTAAGAAAAGTAACAACCAGAATTTAGTTCAGGCACAGCCTCCACGTCTTCCCATTGCTTCTACCCCTGGAGAATCAAATCTCTGCCTTTCTGATAGGACTGTGGGCCATGGGATACGCACAGCAGGAGTCCCTCACAGCTTGCAATGCCTTTCTTGCCCCAAGAACAAGGGCAGAGGGAACAATTCCCATTGTAAGTGGGCACAGAAAAATATGCTGGAAAAGACTATCCCACTGGGACTGCAATAGAAAGAGCCTCTCTCTCTGGAGAGGATAAACAGAACAAAACCAGCTGACGGACAGTGAAGTCCGCTTTATTAGCACAGGCTGGGGAAGGGTTCCAATGCTGCACCTTTGGGGAACATCTCCTCTTGCTCAGGAGGAAGGGAAAACACTCCCTGGGGACACCCTGCCAAGCAGAATACCAGCCTTACTGCTGCCTCAGCACGAGCAGCAACTGGGAGGTGAGCGCCCTCTGCCATGTTAGCGTTGAAACCAGCCTGTCACAGGGGCAGTGAGCTCGGCCTGGGTTTGACACCACTACACAGAACACATTCTGGGGAGCTGCTGCCCATCAGGCACCAGCCAGGACATGAGCTCGTTAAGCTAATTTGCTGCCAGTCAATAGTTCTGCTCAATGAGATGCAATACACCAGGTTCTGAGTCATTTCCACTGGTTTTTCCACAACACGTGGCTGCGCATCAGAGGAGGACAGCTGGGGAAGTACCACTCCAGCAACACGCTCCCGCCCAGGGGCTGCTCTCAGGGCAAGTAACCCCAAACTCAAGGCTAAGGGGGCAGGTGAATGAGCCAGAAAACAAACCGCTGCTTCCTTGGCTTTGAACTCCTTCTCCCTCTGCAGGCGGTACTGCTCGATCTCTGCCTGGGCTTCTTCTTTTGCCTGCTTCAGCCTCCGGTTCTTTCCTGTTTCCAAAGAAAATACCCAATTAAATAAAGAGAACGGATTGAGGGGGTATTTCCCACACCTCTCCAGCTACCTGATGCACAACCATCCCTACAGCATTTGCAGCTCCTTCTGCAGGAGGCCTCAGCAGGGCACCACAGCCCCTCGCAGCCCCTCTGGCTTTGTGGTGTTGGCCGACCTCAGGAGCACAAGGCCGCCCTGTGTGCCACCAAACCATCACCAAGCTCACCACTCAATGCTCTTTCGCCAGGGAGAGCTGGGAAGTTCTCTGAGCCAGTGGATGCGTTAGATAACCTGGAGGTCTGGCCTTGTTCATGCAAGTGACCCCAAAGAGCACAGCAGAAACAAGTCTTAGCTTTGCCTGGGGCCAACTGTGCAACGGAAAGAAAAACTGACTATGGCATCAACTTCTCCTCTTGGACTTTCCACCATATCCTCTCCTCCAAGATTATAATCATTAGAGCAAGCTACAACAATCGATTCTTGCAACATCTCAGGGGGTAAACCCACAACACGGTACGCTTCATTTAAAAAAAAAAAATGAGTGTTTGAAGCAGGAGAAATTAGTAAAGGCAGAGATCTTGGTAACCAGAACTTCTCTTGCTTCACAGGAAATGCTAACTTGGCTCCCCAAGTTACAGCTCTACAAAATGGCTAATTACCCACACGGACATACCCTGTTTTCACCGAGAACGAAGGAAAAAAGATATTTAAAGCATAAAAGATGCAGATAAGCAGAAGCATCCCCCAAGTGAAGACCCTGCTGCCAGTCAGGCCGGGGTTCCTATGCTGGTCTGCTCCCAGCGAGCAGCCCCACTGCACCAGGAGCCACCGGGCTCCTCCCGGACCCGCGCAGGCCCCTCCGGCCACGGTCGCGAAGGCTCCCCGTTACCGCCGGGGTCCACCCGACTTCGCTTTCCATAAGCGAACGCACAGGCAACCCCTCAGCGGGCCCTGCACCGCCTGAGA
>NW_010407811.1:727-1029 GCF_000710305.1 Buceros rhinoceros silvestris | reverse complement strand
TTCAAGAAATCCCACACTCTACAGCACACGTTCTAGGCAGTCTTAGTACGTCTCGCATGGGACCTCGTGCGGGACTTGGCGCAGGATCTCACGCGGGACTTGGCACGGGACTCGGCGCGGGACTCGGCGTGGGACTTGGCACAGGACTTGGTCTCTCTCGCGTGGGACTTTGTCTCTCAGACTGGCTTGATGTTACGGAACTCTCAGAGCCACCGGGATCGCTGGGCTGAGCACTCGTTGTCGCTTGGACTTCCTCCCTCTGGACTGCTACTTTGCTTCTTCACAGGGGCGACTTCTAGTAG
>NW_010407811.1:0-674 GCF_000710305.1 Buceros rhinoceros silvestris | reverse complement strand
GCACTCTCAGAGCCACCAGGATCACCAGGCTGAGCACTCGTCACTGGGACTTCCTCTCTCCGGACTGCTACTTCTCTTCGCTTCTTCACAGGGGCGACTCCTAGTCATTGTGGTGAAGAGGTGGCAGTAGTGCTTGTGTGGTGCCTACTCTTGATGCTACACCACAACTGGACTAATTTGGAGATAACTGATACAAACAGAGTTATCAACAATAGACAATTCATAGAACCTCTGTTTTCAACTGCCATTGTTCCAATGTCGAATAGAGAGGTATCATTCCTCATTATCCATTCGATAATGGAGTTATAGGCAATCACCATAATGTAATATACGATATGCACTGGCATCATCACCAAGCAACCAAGTAGAGGCCACCCCACTAAAAGTCGGCATGCACAATAACACACTCTCTTTGCAACATGTCCCATGCCAGTAATGAATAAAACAGTACCAATTATAAACAGATACTGGGCTATGTCGGCTGATGATTCAGGCACCAGAGGATACAGCATTTTTATCATGCGCCGCTTAAAAGCCTCATTCAAGATCCCACTTAAGTCCATCCCTGTTACAAGAACCACATTTGTTTCAGTTACCGAGAATGTAAAATATGTTCTTCGTTCCCCGTACAGTCCACCAATAATGTTAAGGGTTGAGGGACCAAGGTAACAACT
>NW_010407810.1:8290-9546 GCF_000710305.1 Buceros rhinoceros silvestris | reverse complement strand
CCCCCCTTCTAAGCCAGGAATTTAAATAAATCAGCTCTGTATACCTTCCTGGCCCCTTTTCGTGACACTACCCTAACTGCACCCTGTACCAATATTTTAGCTCCTGTTCCTTTTGGACAGTCCAAGCCTAGGGAGCAAGAGGGGAAAACGACAAAATCAAAGAAACAATATGCCACGCTGCTCTGCGATGATAGGACACGTCGGATACTGAAAGATGCTTGTTATTTAAAGATTAAGGTGCTAAGAGTATCAGAAAAAGTGCTGAGCAACTTCAGCATCTGTTGCCCTCAGCAGGAGCAGAGACACTCAGCTTCTTTCAGCTGATACTAAGCCCTCACCAGGATCACCCTGACAATGAGCTCAGACAAATCCATGCTCCTTGGCTGGCACAGGTAAGGAGACATGAGAGCTGTCCAACAGAAAGCGGAATGGTCAGTGGAATGGAATTCATCAGCCGTGGAAGCAGCCTGGGAAACCCGGTGTTTTTATATAGACCATACATACAAACAAGCTCTGTGAGAAACACCACCTTATGGCTGTAAAAGCTGAACGACATGCTGAAGCTCCAGTCTCCAGGGCTCATGCAGGTTGTGGGGGCTCCCTCACCAGACATCTGCTGCATCAGTTCTCCCTCTCTGCCCCCTGCCAGGGGCTGGCCCGTGCAGAAGCTGCTGATGATGATGGGGAAAGGGCCAACTGCAGCAGCCAGATGGAGCATGTGTATGGTGGGAGAGCAAATGGGGAAACCAGGAATCTTTACCATGGCAAGTTGTTTTCGATAATCTCTCCGGGGTTTCCTATTCCCCTTTGCTTTTTTCCGGCTAGGAAGGCTGTGCAGGTGATGGGGAGGTGAAGGTGCTCATTTTTAGGTAGATCTCGAAGGACTCTTGTGTTTACTGCATCGTCATTAATGTTCTTGAGGGACACACCTATGGCAGATCAAAGTACTTAAATACGAACCACTTCAGTGCTATTTAGTACATACTCTTCAATATTTGAATTCAGGCAGAAACTTGCAGGTCCTCTCTCTGACCCAGGATATATTTGGTGGAGTCATGTTGTTATCAGCTGAATCCTGTTCAGATCTGCCTGCTGCTCTACCTTCCTCCAACATTATCTGGAGTTCAGTCACTACATCAGCCCTGTGCTGACCCTACATGCCCATGTGTAACTGCTCAAAGCATGCTCCATCCCTTTCACGCCCCATCCCGTTCCCTCCTGCCAGAGGAAACTCATTGACACATGGTCTCCAGCAA
>NW_010407810.1:0-8090 GCF_000710305.1 Buceros rhinoceros silvestris | reverse complement strand
CTTCCCTTAGTCAAATGAGTGTTTGATAGAATGTGAAATGGCTTTTGGGAATGACATCTAACATGGTTATCAAGACGCTGTGAATTTGGCAGTCCTGTGTCCTATTTGCAGCACAATCCTTTCCTTCCTTTATTCTCCCAGTCCTTTCTGATACTGCTGATGATCTTTGTCTCTCAGCATGGTGCCATGCTGAGATCCCCTCTTCCCAGCATCACTTCCTCCATGGTTCTTAGCTGCTTGCTGGTGTGACACATTCCTTGGCTGCCAGCTGGCTTGTGTTCAACTCTCTGCTGTCATGCAGGGATACATGAGCAAAGTTCTTGCCACCGGTGCAGACCTTTTGTCTTATCTGGGTCCTTTTGTGCTGGGTCCAGCACAACAGGGCCCGTGATGGTGGTGTGAGCTCATGCAATAGGAGCACAGGTTACCCTTGGGCAACATAAGCTGCCCTATAGGGTACAGATACAGAACCTTGTGCTTGTCCAGGGTCCTCCCATGCCATCCAACATGCCCAGCTTTCTGTTTGTGACATGCAGGGTTACAAAGTAGAAAGCTATGGTATAGTGCTGTGAGGAGATGGGTCTGGAAGGTGTCCAAATAGCATGTCTCATGCTTAGCAGGGGAGATTGGACTGTGAACATCTCAGGGAAGATTATTCCAATCGATGTCTATTTTCATGATACATTTTAGAAATTGCAGAGATTTAAAATGTTCTGGGAGTTTCCAGTGTGTTAGAGCAGGAAGCAGTGGAGATAGAGAAAAGTAAATATTCCTTATGTCTACTGTTACGATCTTCTCCTAAATGCCCAAAATATAGGAATAGGACACCAGATTAAATATAGGTTATTGGGCTGGAAAAGGATGAAATTCCTGGTAGTCAGCAAGATCAATTAAATTGAATCTAATTTGCTTTCCAAATATGTACATAGGAGAAACCCAAAGCATTCAGCTGACAAGCCCAACCAAAATGGACTGTCCTGTATTTCTCTTCAAGCAAAAGGCGAATTTGAACCACTTCCAGAGTTATTGGTGGCTATGTGGCAAAGCTGGCCCGACGTGATGACAGCTCAAGCGAGTGGAGCTGAAGCTGTTCTGAGGAATTAATTTCTTTGGGAAAAGCCATACTTACACAGTCAGCAGCTGGAGGAGGAAAGGAATGCTTTCAGGGTCTTATGGACTAAACTGCTTGGAAAATAGAACATGAAGTCACAGAGAGTGCAAATGCAGCATGGCAGGATGAATACATGCTGAGAGAAAAGATGGAACTAGGTCATAAGAACTGAGAAAAGAGGAGAAACCACACAAATTATCCATTAGTGATTCCTAAGTTGCTTGGTAGCTCAGATCCAGTGTCTAATCCAAAGATGGATTTCACAGTGGTCAAAATGATTCCTATTTTCCCTCACTTTTAAGAAAAAAACCCTTATATTTCCAAGTATTATTCCAGAAACTAAAGGTATTTCTTACATCAGCTGTCATGTGCCGGCCCACTCTGGCCACACAGCTGGGCTATAACTCCAGGGAGGGGTAACAGTTCCCTTTCCTTATCTCACTGATAGCAGCGCACCAGTCATGGGAAGTGGCAAGCAGCCTCCTGAGTCTTCGGGAGCTGTGAAAAGCCCTGGGCACCCGCAACTTCATTTTAAAGGTAAGATGAGCCTTAAGACAACATCCTGAGCTGTCTGCTGAGGTTTTTGTCAAGTGTATCTTTAGCCGCTTAAAGCATAATCGAAACCTGGCCGGAGATGCTATATCCATACTTGAAGCTCATCCATGTAAGAGAGCAGCTCTGACCATGGTTAGGAGCACCAGAAGGTGGTTGGTTTCATCTTGCTGGTGAGACATACTCAGCCTGGGAGTGCTCTCATTTCGCAGCAGCTATGGGGGGCTATCACATCTACTGTTGCTCTGTTGTAAGCAGTTTCGTCACCTAAGTAGAGATGAAAACATTGGTACAAGACTCTGAAATCAGGACTGATAACAAAATGTTCTACTACAGGTAAAATCAAGTGATGGGAAGCACCCACTGACTACCTGCTGTGGGGATGTGTGGAATAAAGAGTACTAAAGCAGCACTCATCTTTCTTGTATCTAGCTCCTTTGCTATTGTTAAAACGAAATTGTTATACTCGGCATGTCTAGTGATATGAACTCCTGAAGGGACTGAAAAAAGTTATGATCGCCCCTAGCACTGCCTTTCAAATGTCCATGGTCACAAAGACAAGGACAGCACTGCTTTCGGGAGTGTGACAGCATGACATACCCTTGTGCTCTGTGGACTCCTTGAAGACCAACAGATTTATGGTAAAACACAAATTATTCAAGGCCTGTTGAACTTGCACCTACTGTGCTGTTTTAAACAGAGAATTTATTTATAGTGTGTACATCTTGGAGCCCCATGTAACAAGAGCATTTATTTTTTCTCAGGATGCTTGAATAGAATTTATGGGCAAAGCTGGTTTGCACGTGGTTATAAATGTTACTGTGCTGCAACAGAACTTACTCTTGGAAAAGTCAGCTGTGTTGCGAAGTGGAAATCCAAGAGACCCAGAGATGCCTCTTGGTATAGCATGAGAATATTGCTTCCAATCCAAACAACCTTTGGCAGGTTTTCTCTCACTCCCCCTCGTTCAAGAGATTTGTGCCTGAATTAACTTGTTTGCCCAGAAATGACAGGTATTTAGATCAAGGAATTTCCTTACAATGTGTGTTACTTTACAGCGTCTCATTGGTTTGTATTGCAGCACAGTAGGATCCAACAAGATAACATAAGATGCTACAGGTGATGATGTAACATGAGTCATGGGCTACCCCAAGAAACAACTCTCCCTCCCGTTCAAAATCAAGTATCTGTCATTAATCAGGCTTTGTTTCAATTTTTTCTAGGTTTTGATCTAACAGGAAAGGCATCTATTCTGGCGATGGTGTTTTTGTGTTTTTAAAGGTATTGGAGCATCCGAAGCTTCAGCTGAATTAGAACCACTTTTCTTTAAAGGTGATTTTGTATTCAGGTAGGCAGTATGAGACTTGTCACATAATGTCAGGGCTTTGACAGTTTCTGAGCTTTGCTTGTAATTGCTTAAAAATGAATGTTTAATAACTATATACACGTTTATTTAGGTATACAAGTTTATTTACCATTACTTTTCTGTATTTTGCAAATACACATATAACCCTGCAAAACAGGAACTCCCGTTCCATCCATCTTTCCCAGTGTTCTGTTGGACCAGGGTTTAAGGAACTTCTAGAGAGTTATTTCCTTCACTGTCTACAGCTACTGCTTGGTTTGAAGATAACAGGCTATTTGTAGATGTCTTGCACATATGTAGTAATGCCACCTGTGTATCATACTGCCTCTTTCACGGGCACCCCCTTGCCGTGGGGAAGGAGCTTGCGTGCCCTTGTGAGGTTGAGAGCTGTGCTGGTGGTGGCATGTGCCTCCGGTGGGGTCTCCCAAGCCAGACAGGTCTCAACTGAAGGGTCACACAAAGTGTGTCCACGGGCAGGATGGGCTCACTAGCCTTCGGGCAGCCATCCTAGGAGAAGGACAACTCTGACTCCAAACCCGGGCAGATGGAGCTCGTTTAGCCCTGTAAGGCATCCATCATCTAAGAGAAGGACACTCTAACCAAACCTACGACCTGAGGACTTCGCTGTCACCGTCCAAGCTCGCTAGGCTCTGGCAGATGAACCTCAGGTGTAAAGGGTGGAGCCAGTTCCGCGCACGCTGCACCTCACCTAAAAAATCCACCGCGCAGCCCCGAAGGGTGCACTCATCGCGTGCAGTGAGTGTGGGGAAAACCCTTCCCAGATCTTCGTTCGCGAAGCCAAGCCGTGATGATGATCATACTGCAGAGATTTTTAGCATATGACCTTGGCATTGCTTGTTGTTTTTGCTTATTAGCCTGCCTTCCCAGGTTGTTGAATTTCAAATCTTGTGTTCATCCAAGTAGCTCCCATTTAATACCATAATAAATAAATGTTCGGTAATGACACAGCAATTTAAGCCTATCCCTTAGAGATTGCAGGATTGCAGACGGAAGTCAGAAGATTTTAAAGGTTTTCTTCTGGGCTGCCCACATCGGTATCTCCAGAAGAAACAATTACATCCTCAAAACCAAGAACAGATATATGCATCTGGTTTTGTTCTAACAATTTAAAAAAATTAATTAGTGCGGATGTATTTTAGAAGATCATGGGTTTATCTGAACTCTAAACAGATGGCTTTATAGTAAGTCACAGGAATAAAAATAGTCTAAGGTTATCTTCCTAAATTAGCTTTTGTGTGGTATCTCATATGCAAATAGACCAGAGTCTCTTGACCCTTGGTTAGGATGATCTAAATTTATTGTATGTAAGGATTAATTAGTTAACATGTGCAATGAAGTTTTAAAGGTGCTTGACATTATTATAGGACACAGACTTGGCAATCTGTAGTTTTATACTACTGAGAGTAGTATAAAATAATACCAAAATCTTGGCAATTACTTTATGACTATGTTAAACGAATAAGCTGAAAATGCGATGAAATTGCTGGGGTGGTCTACTGGCAGGAACAAAGTTTTCTGGCTCTTAATGAGTTTGCCCTTTCCATAGTGCTGAGCAAGGTGTATATCCCGCTGTTTCTCTTTGCATCTCATTTCTGACAGCTTCAGGACTTACCTTTGAAGAAATATAATTGGTTTCACTGGCAATACCTGTCAAAAAACAAACAGGAAATGGGGCAAAAGACCCACATTTGTATGTGCTGATATATCCACATACGCAACTAAACATAATGCATTATGTACTGGGAAGAGAGCTTCTTACTATAAAATAATTGATTTTACCTTTTTTCTCCTCTTTTTTTTTTTTTACATATTCTATAGAGATCTAGTATCTCAATAAGAAGTGTTTTTCAGCTGAACCTTAATGACACTTTCATAAACTAAACATAAGAAAGGAGAAGGCTGCACACTAAGCAATTGCTGTAACTAATCAACAGAAAGAAGGTAAATAGAGTATTTGTACAGATAATTCAGTTATTCAACGTAATTCAGGGTATGTTTACTTAACAGCTTTGGAATAAAAACTGCTTTCTCTGGTGACATATCTCCCAGGTTTAACCTGCTTACAGGTGCTCCTGAGCATTTGCAGCTCCTGAGCACTCCTAAACTCTGAGAGCGTGAATAAGGAAATCAGCAACACGACTGTTTTACCAGCACAGGAGTTCAGCTGACTGGAGATGCAAGTCTGTCTAGAACTTGAGTATCAGGGTTTCTTGGCCTTTGCTTCATTCCTCTTCTCAGGCACAAAGAGAAACTGAGTTTTGTATTTATTTACAGAGAAAGGGGCATTTTGCATTCTACATCCACCAGCTGCTTGCTAGTTCCCAGGGATGGCTGGGATATCAGTAAAATACTATTCCGTGGCTCACAGCGCTTAGCAGTGCAAAATCAGGATGTGTGTACACACAGGCATCTGCCAGGAACTGGGTTGCAGCAGCCCCAGACCTTAAATAAATCCTAACAAGCAGATAAAATTGTGTGAGCCATCCCTCACCTGGCCCTGTGATGGAAGCCCCCCCTTTCTTCGAGTCCGATTCCACAGTGGCTCCATGCCCCATGCTTTATATTGCTGCGTGCAACAGACAATGTTCCTCACCTCACATCATGGAAACATGCCAAAACGCAATTCTGAGACTTCCTCTGGAGCGGGTAAGGAACAGGGCAGGATCTCAAAAAGCCTTTCACTCAGCTTATTGCATTTCCTAGTACTGCTCTTGCTCTGCACCTCTGACCTCTGAGAATGCTTCCTGCAGCCAAAACGACCCACAACCTGTAACTGTGAATTCTGATTAATTTCAGTCACAGTTTTGAGGCTGGTGCTGTGGCTATAACAGCTTGCAAAACAATTAAAATCTCTTAATAACCTAACCATTCATTATCAACTTTTAAAGGCAATCATCCATCAGGAGGACCCCATCAAAAGGGCTGGTCTAAAGACCGTCTGGAATTGGTGGTAAGAGCCATAAACTGTACAGACCTTTCCTGCAGGGACACAGAAACTTCAAGACATCCCACCAATCTGCTTCAAGCTTCCTTCCAGGCATCATTACTGTGGACATCATCTTTTCTGTAGATTGTGTTGCTTTCTCATTTTCTACTTACAAGGGGCTTTATAAACACTGGCTGGACACAGCTGGAGCTGTGCTACAGGTTGGAGGACAAATAATTTCTATGTTACAGAAACGCTGCTTGCAGTATTACGGCCACACCATCCTAACATGGTTCTACCGCAGAGATGAAGACAGATTCTGGTGCATCGTGTTGTGCTATGTTGTCCTGGATTAACTGAAGGCAGTTTGCCCCAGGGTCTGCTGATTCATCTGTTCGTTGGAGCTCGCACTGAAAGACCATAATAAAATCAAAAGATTCTTCCATGACAAACAGCCTGCTCATTCATCTGTTGTTTCATTGTGGTGGTGTTCTCATTACCACATTTCATTTAATTCGTATGTGTGATAGTCGTGAAAAAACACTGTTGTACCCTTGCTTCAGGCATGCAAGGTCAACAAAGCTAATAGCTACTGCCTTTTGAGGCAATCAAAATGCGCCATGTACAATAAATTTGAGATAGCTTGCAGATGCTGCACATTGGGGAGCTAAAAAGGTTTTATCCTTATTTAGAATTTTGTTTGTGTGGGGGGTGGGGTCTTTTAATAATTTATTTGCACAAACATCTTGCGTAAAGGATTCCTTACCATGCATGAGCCTCTACCCTTCCAATCTCCACTTCCCCCTGCCCAATCTTAAAAGAACAACCATGTCAGATCTATTTTCTAAGGAGTACTGTTTGCTAGAAAGAAGAGTTATTCAGACACTGCTCATTAACTTGAGCAGTGACCACAGTTAAGTGGGATCTTATAAGCACCTATGAGGAACTACTGAGCTGCCACACTGGATTAAAAACTGAAGTTGTTACTACTACTAGTTTCTGTTCCAGTCGATGTAGAATTAATCTTATTTACATTGCAATTTTAAAAATACATTGAGTTAATAATATGACATGCAAAAATTCTCAGCAGTTGTGTTTAAACTGCTAAGATGAACACTTTCTTTTCTGGTAGCTTCCTAAGTTTAGCTCTGTCAGCTGGAAAGACATTAATTACAGTAGATCAAAGGATGGAACTTGCATATAAATTCTGCCTTTTTAGCAGAAAGTAAAATCTTATTTAGGTAATGAAAACGACTGATAACTAAGGTTGTCCCTTATTCAGTTTGTGACAAATTTCTGACAATATAAATATCAATGTGGAAAAAATAAAATTTCCATTAAAGATGCTGCACAGTGCCAATAATGCTTTTGCATTTGACATGATGTGACACCAGTTAATGAGAGCGTTTCTGTCACCTGCAGACTGCTCTGTGGGGGAGACTGTGGGTACACTTCTCTAAACTCTCCAGCATCTGCCTTCACCACCCACACAGTCATACCAAGATGAGAGTGGGGAAGTAACAAATAGTAAAAAGAAAGACATCATATTCGTAAGCATGTTTGGGGTTGCTCCCTAAGCCAAGATAAGCTCTTTCCCAGAGAGAAACATGAAAAGATTTTAAAGGTCTGTTTCAGAACGTGCCGATTCAGAATGCCTTAAGATCTCACATTCTTAAAGGTCTTTTGAAAAGGTCACATCGGGAAATCTTGCAAATTTATGCCTTTTAGTGAGAACACAAAAATATATGACAAAGTCTTTGTCTGTCGCTATTAGTATTATACTTGTAGTCAGGATGATCCAAGTATTTATTAGTAACAGTGCTTATGTGGTAGCACAGGTAACCACCCAATCAATGCCTCCTTCTCAACTATTAGTACTGAACATGACAAGCTTCTAAATATCCTTTTCTCTCACTGAGATCAAGAATAAACTCTCTCTTCGGCAGAGAGGAACACACATATTTATTCTATTTTGTACCAGTTCTGCGGAGCTTTTCAAAAGACATTAAGATCGCTGACTCGAATTTTCCTGGCAATAAGGATGTAATTTTAACTTATATAAACAAACGAGACAAACCAAACAAACTGGAATTTATTTCATTCATACAGTACAA
>NW_010407809.1:40252-40766 GCF_000710305.1 Buceros rhinoceros silvestris | reverse complement strand
CTGTGGATATTTTCTACTTTCCCAACTCATACAAGAAATACTTACAAACTGTTTCAGTGATAAAAATACTTTACTGATCCTACTTTTTGAACCAGTTTCTTTGAACTCTGTATAACACTGGTTTATTAAATGCTGCTAAGACAGCCACACTGCAATGTTGAATTATGTTCAACCATGTGCTTGTGGTAGTACAAGATTAATTTGTCAACCTAAATTTATGGAACACAGACTCTGTTAACAGAGTCCAACATGTATTTTGGCGTCACTACTTAAAAGGCACCACCAGCAGCAAACTTTAAGCCTCATGGTTACATGAAAGGCAAACAAAACACTATTTCTGAAACAGAGTTCGGTTTCTGGCATCAGCTCTCTACTGAGGCTAGAAGTCTAGCTAGAAGAATGATAGTTCTGTCATTAGAGCTTGGGATTTGAAGTAAAAGGAAAATCTGTAGTTTAGCTAGTCAAACACACAAATCTGATGTTAGCTCAGCACAGATCAAGTTTCGCTACTCGC
>NW_010407809.1:38201-40156 GCF_000710305.1 Buceros rhinoceros silvestris | reverse complement strand
TCGGAAGGAATAGTAATTCTTTCAAGCAATGTTTGCAAGTTAGACTCAGGAGAAGGAATTTAAAATAGCAACGTAAGACTGATGACAGTAGTTAAGTTTTTAACATAACAGTGGGAGAGCCAGTCTGACTCATCAGCAAAGAAAAGATAACTGGAAATGGGAGATTAAAAGGCCACGCTCGTTCCCACACAGTTGCCAGACCTCCTAGTAACTCGATCTGAACACTGTGAAAGCCAAATAAAAATATAGCTAGTTTTTACCTTAAATGAAAAAGCCTAGTAAGTCACCCTGAAAATGTTAATTTAAACTTTGGAATGGATATTCTGGACCACGTTGCCACCCTGCAAACAGGAACAATGAGTATGTGTCAGGCCACAAAACCAACATGCTCTCTGAATGATAACATAAGTAATGCAGCTGCTGAAAAGCTCATGAGATTTTGTGGGTTTTTTGTTTTGTGGAGTTGTGTGTGATGCAGCTCCAAAGTCCATTAACCATCTTCCACAGCTGACTAGAATAGCAAGGGAAGTCTAGATACTGATATCCAAAGGTCACAAAAATAACACTGCACCACTGTATTATACCTGTGTAGATGATGTCTACACAAAGGCATGGAGGGATGGTGACAAACTGACACACAGTGGTCATGTCAGTGAGCCTAAGGATAGGTTAAAGCATACAACTGAGTTGGGAAAGTAGAAAATATCCACAGGTTTGAATATTAGTTAACTTTGCTAAAAATGCTTTTGCCTGCCTTTGAGTTGCTCAAAGCTGCAGGTAAACAGAGGAAACAAAGTGTTACGTCCCGCCCTTGCTCACCAGCGCCCTTTATCACTTGAAGAATGCAAGGCTTAGGCAGAGGGTCGTATCACTTGACGCCTCATCGTTTGGGACAAGATAAAGAGGAGAAGACTATTGTCTCTACAGCCCCGAGGGAGGATGTTGCTTAACTGGACCTGAGTCATAGATATGAAAAGATAATGACTAGCCCTCCCCGAACTGCGCCTGCTTAATGGACTGTTGAATATTACTTTCTCCTCCCAGGGGAGGCATAAATCCGAGTTAATGAGACATGCGACGCATGACGTTGTATGACCTGTCACATGTAAGAAGACTGCGCATGTGCAAAGGGGAGGAGACCTAATTTACATCAGGAGCGGGATAGTCTAATACATATGTACCAGGCGGTTGAGCAATCCTTTGAATATGTACGTTTTACTGCTTTAAATAAGAGGCCAAAGCTACGGCGTGGTGTGCAAGCCTCCTTAAGGGTACCTGACCCTCGCTGCACCCAACTCTACAGAGCTGAAATCACAATAAACAGACCTGCTTCACAATCAATTTTGATTGCGGAGTTTTTCCACGCATCACAACAAGAAACAAGGAAAGGATGGTATTGAAATTTGACCCCTTACCCACTCTGACAAATTATTTAGCCCTTCACACTTCTAGAGATTATTCAGGAGATCGGAAAAATAAATCACCTAAGTGAAAGAATACATACCTGCCTCTGCCAAGTTGCTATGGTTACTGCATATACTTCAGAAATATAAAAAAATACTGTTTATCAAATACCCTCAATTGCCAGTGGGGAGAACATAAATCAAAGCAAAAACTCATGCTAAATTAAAAAAAAAAACAAACACAAAAACCCAAAACCCCAAAAAACCAGAAGTATCTGAAGTGAACCAGATTAATGAAAGCTTAAGTGAAATAACACCGCAACTTTCCTACTTTCTGCTACATAAAGTGAATTGTTCCCATCCTGAACTGGGAAGGTAGCACGGTTGCAAATGACCAAAGACTTAGAGAAAACAGGATGACAAAAGGAAACAAGATGACTGCGGACAGGAGGTTCCTAGGATAACGACAAATAGTCTTAAGTCTTTGCTCAAAAAAGTGGATGAAACAGGACAAATACCCATTTGTAAAACAGCCCCCTCCCCTTCCTTGCC